>NC_136909.1:3536766-3601614 GCF_949606895.1 Notothenia rossii | reverse complement strand
TATTATTATTATTATTATTATTATTCTTTTAAACCCCACCTTCCTTCCATCCCCCACATACCTTTAAATGTTATAAAGATGTCTTCCTGTATCACTAACGTCCCAATATTCTTGCTATGTTGTTTGTGCTTATTTATGTATGAATGGTTGTGGAACTTCTATGTCTGTGTTTGTAATACTGAGTGTTTGTTTGGCCAGAATATCCACCTGTTCATTACCCTCCACACCAACATGAGCAGGAACCCAGATGAAACGAGTTGCTATGCCTTTGATTTGCATTTTATATCAAATTAGAAATATTTCATTTATTATGTCCATTCTAGATGAAGATCTGCCTGATCGTATACTCGATAATGCTGAAAAGCTGTCAGATACAATTACACTGTTATGTATTTCTTTCTCCTCTATCCATTTCAATGACAATACCAATGCCAACAAATCTGTGGTGTATACTGACCATAGACTGTATATATAAATGGACGTAGTGTCCGTGACATCACCCATGGGATTCTGCAGAGTTGCCGAGAAGCCCTTAGTAGGCGGAGTCGGCCACTAACGGCTTGACAGCGACGTCAGAGTCTAATCCCCCCTGCTCCAAATAAGGGCAAAGAGGCGGAGCCGAGGCGGGACCTGCTGCCTCCAAACTGGAAGTAAACAGAGCTAGCTCAGGCTAAGAAGCTAAGCTAACATGAAATACGTGCATACCAAGTTACTGCTAACAGTGTAGTTCCCCTATATAAACGTTACATTCATTATCAAATGAGACAATCTGCAAGAGAATTAGCTATGTTTTGTTATTCTTAATGCTTGTCATTCACACGTTAAGAAAAGACGGACTCCACCGCCCGGCCCCGGACCGAACGGAGCCGCAGTGGGCTAGCTCCGGGACGCCGGCTTGAGCTAGCCCCCTGCGGCTCCGTTAGCTCCGGCGGCCACCACTGGGATAATTGGGTCCCCTATTAACATTTGCTCCCGTTTAGCATTATGGGCGTCATAGCCATAGACTATAAAAGTCTTACCCAAGGCTGAATCATAAACTAAAATGTATATAGTATTAAGGGTTACGTCCTTAGCTGGCTAATAAGTAACAACCTAAGCTAACAAGCACACAAACACCTGCGAACGGGACATGTATAATATTATCATTTTAGACTTCTTGGAAGTTCTGATAGTACATTCAAGCGCACAGCACAACATTGTAATTGTCTGGTATTTGTAACAATATTCCCTAAAAGGCACAATCACCACGAACACGGCTAAAGCTAAAGGGTCAAGTACAGTAACTACAACGTTGTAGCCTCTATGGTTGTAGCCTAGCAGAGTGGACAAGTTGCTGTTAGCTGACAGTGAGGCATGTACATGTCCTACAAAGTGACCACGCCCTAATTTATGCAAAAGCTTTAAGGCTTACTATTAATTAAACAGATGACTTGAGAAAAGATTCGCCCCCACAATCCATATTCATGAAGGGGGGATCTAACTATACAGAGAATATGGTTTTTTGAACCACGATGTAAACATGTTTAATTCTCCTCTAAAGTTGGGCATTTTAACATTGGGGTCTATGGAAATTGCTCCCTTCTGCAGACTGCTCCTACTGGCCACTAGATGAACTGCAGTTTGAGGCACTTCCGCATTGGCGTCCCGGCTCTTCCCCAGAATGTGCCGCTTGATACTGACACATGGTCTGTTACCCTTTTCTTTATATGTATATTACTCACTGGGATATTAACTGCTGCCCCTGCACGCCCTGTCTCTGGATCTTTGGAGCCATCTGTAAATGTGATTGTTGAGTCTGAGTGATATCTTGCAAAATAATTCTGGACTATGCGCCATACTGGTAGTAGTTCTTTCTTTCCTTCAACTCTTTTTGTATATTGAGGTTTACCCTTGGTATTGGGAATAACCAGGGTGGAATGGACGAGATTGGAGCTGTGGGGCTGTATTGTATTCAAACCTATACTTGCTGCTTTAACATCACCAATCCATCCAAAACTTGTTAAATGTGTCTAATTGTGCTCCCAGCAGTCTTTCAAAAATACTTTTTCGCAGGATGACTACTGTAGAGCCTGGATTACGACCAAACATCACAGGATTGATGTGTCTTGTACGCTGAGTTGATCTTATCCGCTTCACAAATATTGTCTTAGATGATTGCTTTCCCTTTGATTTAACAGGCACTGATTTTTCTGCTTGAATATTTCTAGCTGTGAAAGAATAATAATGTGCAAATGAAAAACTCTCACTGGTTCAGAACCTTTTTCCTTAAGTGAGTCTCTTTTATTTTCTGACTTTTTTTATGGGTATTTCACTTTATATAAAATACATAACAATAACAGTGAAGATGGAACATCTAATACATTTCACTATGAATCCAGAACAATACAACTGCAGGAGTATGGATAAAGCCAGATGTTTGCATGCATCTAAAAGCAGGATCCAGTAGAGTGGGTCGCGTTGTTCCTCCTATGTAATCTATATGTAAAGAAAAAAGTCAAAATATTTAAGAGAAAGCTGTGAAACAATCTCAATCATTGGCAGCAAAAATGTAATGTTTTTTTTAATTGTAAAGAAGGATACATGTTGAGATAGGAAGTTATAATATAATAAGAGAAGAAATTGAATATTAGAGCAAAACAAACTCTTTTGGCTCCTTCCTGTCTTTCTACTGGGTCTTTCTTGGCTTTGTACTGGCTATCTTCTAGCTCTATTCAGGTTGTTGGAGTTTTTTTCTAGCTCTATCCCTGATGATTTTCAGAACCTGAAGGCTCTATACGGACTATCTTCTGGTTCTCCTCTGGATCCATCCACTATCTCTTGTCTCTGTCCAGTGAATTACACTTGTGTTACTGGAGCAGGTAAAGCATACAACAGATACTTTCAGCATCATCGGAGCACGAAGTAGAAGCTTGGATGAAACACAGCGGACTTCTAAACAATGAACACCCGCAACTTAGAAGAAATAAAGTTGGGTTCTATGCATTCTAATATTGCAATGCCAACCCATGATGTAATGACAGTAATTAAGAATAATTTAGTCATTGAATGCTCATTTCAGTAGATTTAATCAAACAAAACATAAACATATTGGACATGGCCTCAAGACTGTAAACTCTTCACATTCTGTTGAAATAGTCAATTACTAGCCATATCTTACACATTGCTGTTTTGAATCATTAATATGTGGATGACAGTTGAACTGGATGATGTAACATTTATGCCATCTGCTGGAAAGAAGACGTATTGCTCTGTGTGCGTCGTTTGGACAACAAAAAAACTGAGTGAAGCTCTCATTTCATAAACATTATTTGGCGCGTTCACACCGGAGTACTTTTCCCACAATAGTTCATCAGAACTCAGATATATTTGCCTTCACACCAAAAAGCCCCCTGAACTAAATTAGTTCATCAGAACCATTTTTACCCCCTTTTCAGTCCCTGCTAGAGAGCAGATACTTTCGTGGGAGAAAAAGGTTCCTATTTCTGATTGGCTGGGCGGATTGCAAACCACGGCCCGTAAAACTCCCAACAAATGTTGTGAAGCCGCCATTTTATTATCCTCGCATTAGCATTATTAGCATTAGCCCAGCACACAAACGCAGAGAGACTAACTTATGGCAACACAAAAGAAAACATGGGAGCGGTGGAGATGAGGAGGTGTCGGCGTTCTGGCGATTTACTCGGAAGGCTTCAGTAGAAGCTGCTGAGACTCCCAGCAGCTTCTACTGCTCCCCAACTCCGGGGACTTCCGGCCGGGGGTCAAAGAAATGAAAATTTGTCATTATTAGCAAATCGGTTGCAGGTGGGTGAAATCAGGCTTAGGGAGCAACGTATTACATGTAACGGCATTAGGTCATCAGGATACAAAATAGGCAAATTTATTTCCTTACAGTTACAGAACCAAAAACAATCAGATAACAGGTACATTTATGTAAAACAGGTCTCATTAACAGGATAGCAATGATACAAAACATTTAGAAATAAAGAACAATACATCGAATCATCCCATACAGTGGGGCAAAAAAGTATTTAGTCAGCCACGAATTGTGCAAGTTCTCCCACTTAAAAAGATGAGAGAGACCTGTAATTTTCATCCTAGGTACACGTCAACTATGAGAGACAGAATGGGGGGAAATAATCCAGGAAATCACATTGTAGGATTTTTAATGAATGAATTGGTCAATTCCTCGGTAAAATAAGTATTTGGTCACCTACAAACAAGAGCCTCCTCTGTCCTCCACTTGTTAACTGTATTAATGGCACCTGTTTGAACTCGTTATCAGTATAAAAGACACCTGTCCACAACCTCAAACAGTCACACTCCAAACTCCACTATGGCCAAGACCAAAGAGCTGTCAAAGAAACAAAATTGTAGACCTGCACCAGGCTGGGAAGACTGAATCTGCAATAGGTAAGCAGCTTGGTGTGAAGAAATCAACTGTGGGAGCAATTATTAGAAAATGGAAGACATACAAGACCACTGATAATCTCCCTCGATCTGGGGCTCCACGCAAGATCTCACCCCGTGGGGTCAAAATGAGAAACAAGAACGGTGAGCAAAGATCCCAGAACCACACGGGGGGGACCTAGTCAATGACCTGCAGAGAGCTGGGACCAAAGTAACAAAGGCTACCATCAGTAACACACTACGCCGCCAGGGACTCAAATCCTGCAGTGCCAGACGTGTCCCCCTGCTTAAGCCAGTACATGTCCAGGCCCGTCTGAAGTTTGCTAGAGAGCATTTAGACGATCCAGAAGAGGATTGGGAGAATGTCATATGGTCAGATGAAACCAAAATAGAACTTTTTGGTAAAAACTCAACTAGACGTGTTTGGAGGAGAAAGAATGCTGATTTGCATCCAAAGAACACCTACTGTGAAACATGGGGGGGGACATCATGCTTTGGGGCTGTTGTTCTGCAAAGGGACCAGGACGACTGATCCGTGTAAAGGAAAGAATTAATTGGGCCATGTATCGTGAGATTTTGAGTGACAACCTCCTTCCATCAGCAAGGGCATTGAAGAGGAAACGTGGCTGGGTCTTTCAGCATGACAATGATCCCAAACACACCGCCCGTTCAACAAAGAAGCATTTCAAGGTCCTGGAGTGGCCTAGCCAGTCTCCAGATCTCAACCCCATAGAGAATCTTTGGAGGGAGTTGAAAGTCCGTGTTGCCCAGCGACAGCCCCAAAACATCACTGCTCTAGAGGAGATCTGCATGGAGGAATGGGCCAAAATACCAGCAACAGTGTGTGAAAACCTTGTGAAGACTTACAGAAAACGTTTGACCTCTGTCATTGCCAACAAAGGGTATATAACAAAGTATTGAGATGAACTTCTGCTATTGACCAAATACTTATTTTCCATCATAATTTGCAAATAAATTCTTTAAAAATCAGACAATGTGATTTTCTGGATTTTTTAAAATCTCATTTTGTCTCTCATCTTTTTAAGTGGGAGAACTTGCACAATTGGTGGCTGAATAAATACTGTTTTGCCCCACTGTATCTCAATATGGAAACTTGGAGCTCTCAATCTAAAATAAAATGGTTAATCAACAGTCAGTGGTTTACGTATAAATCAGAAAATCAGTATGACAAAAACATTAAAAATATTGTCCACTTATGTCGATAAAGATGGAGTTCATTTAAGTCTTATATGAATGTTGTGCAACAATGTTAATCCAGTCAGACAGATGTCTCTCATGTGTGAACTGTCATAAGGCTTATTCATTGTCTTTTCCATCAGCTTCTGTTTCCATGTGTTCAGCTGAGCTACTGATTGGAGGCTCTGCCTCTCCGTTATCCTCAGTTTGAATTTCATTAAGCTGTGAGGACTGACGACCAACACACTTGTGTCTTTTTAAATCACTACACCATTTAAATCTTTTGTCACAAACATTGCAGCTATATATTTCCTCTCCTGTGTGGACTCTCATGTGTTCCTTTAAACTTCTATTCCGTGAAAAAGCTTTCTTACAGACTGAGCATCTGTATGGTTTCTCTCCTGTGTGGATTCTCATGTGTTCCTTTAAACTTCCACTCTGTGAAAAAGGTTTCTTACAGACTGAGCATCTGTATGGTTTCTCTCCTGTGTGGACTCTCATGTGTTTTTTAAAACTGTCACTAAATGCAAAAGATTTGGTACAAAATGAGCAGCTAAAGGCTTTGTCTCCTTTATGGATTTTTGTGTGTTCCTTTAAACTTCCACTCTGTGAAAAAGATTTCTTACAGACTGGGCTTCTGATTGGTTTCTCTCGTGTGTGGACTCTCATGTGTCGCTGAATATTTCTTCTATATGTAAAAGCTTTCTTACAGACTGAGCAGCTGAATGGTTTATTTTCAGCACTACGGCATGAATCATTGACAGATTCTTGTCTATTTTTCACTGAGTTTGAGCCTGAAGCAGGTTCTCTGGTCTCCTTCCAATCAGCAATGTGTTCAGTGTCAGGTTCAGAAGAGTCTCCAGTCTTTTGTTGTAAACCGCTCTCTGGATCTGAGATCCTGGCTGGTTCTGGTCCTCGACAGTCATCTCCATCAGCTTCTGTTTCCATGTGTTCAGTTTGTCTTTGATGAGGCTGTGAGGACTGAGGTTTCTCTTTGTCATCTTCACTCTTCACAGGGTCAGGACTGAAAGTGGACTTGGTGATATCATCCTCCTCCAGCTCCTGAAGCTGCCCTCCATCCTGACTGATCCCGAGTTCCTCCTGTTGTGGGGGGGGCTCTGGGTCCTCCTGGTCTAGACTGGTGCTCCACTCCTGCTGCTCAGGGAGAACCTCTCCTTGAACCACCACCAGCAGCTGGACGTCTGTAGGAAACATGAAGCACACAGTCAGAAAAAACTGTTAAGTGTTAGCATTTAAAAATCGAATCACCATTACAATGGGAGACATTTTGCAGCCCTAATTAATACCTTTGTTTTTATATTTTCATATCATCTTTCTTAGTCCCACCTATTGTGTATTTGTGTTGTCTCAATTCACCTCATGTAGCCCAGCCCCTTTCCACTTCCAGTTAAAAATGAAAAAGGGGTTTTTCTTCTGGTTTAGCACTAGCTGCAATGTAAACAAGGAATTGTATTTGGCATCGTTCACAGATACACTACGCCTATAGAATGGTAATACTCTGTTACAAATAAAAATCCTGCATTCAAACGAATATGTAAATATGTAAAAGTAATGATACTGCCATAACATTTTCCCTGTCAGTGTTTTATTTATGATGTTTCTTGATTATTTGTCAAAAGTATTAAAGTAAAAACAAAAAGTTATGATATAATTAAAAATATAATTAAAAAAATAATAAAAAGTTAGACAATTTACAAAACACACATCCTGTAACAGTTCTTAGGATTTAGCAGCCAGCTATATATTGCACAGTTATTAACAGCATAAATATATATTGCACATATTGCAATGTAACCGGGGACGGGGGCTCCCGCAACATCTTGCAAGAAACAGCGTCTGAGGGCTTCTAAACATTTAACAAACTATGAATGTGTCATACCCACTTAACGGGAAGAAACTCAGCTACCTGATGATATGAACAATTTTTACCGAAACAAAACACAAGTCTAATGCCAAGCCTCTGAGTTAGCACTAAGTGAAAGAGTGCTAACGCACTTAGCACATAACTCATGGTAGACATGTTATACTTCATCGGATCTGCACAAACAAGATATCACATGAAAGCTTCCACAGATTCCAATTATACAAGTATCATCAGTTTGCGAGCAAAACTCAGGGCAGTGAAGGATAAACCAGACAACACACAACTTAGCTTTAGGTAGCCAAAACGGCAAATACGTCTTACCGTTGCTGTTTTCTGATCAAAAGTTTTGATCCATGGCATTAAATCGCATAAGAACGGTGCTGAAGGTTAATCCAATGTGTCTGTATCACTTTGAAATGATTACTGATAATCTATCATCATATTTATGGCTATAACCTAGTTTTCAGTTTTCAGAGCGTAACATAGCTTTCGGTTTGGGCAAGCTGCGTGCGCCGCATCACTTTCATTCCTCAATGGTAACGTGTAGGTGGCTTTAGGAACTCCCCCTAAATTCTATTGGCTCTAACAGTTCAAAAAAGGTGTCAATCATCAAAATCGACCGAGAGGGGCCAGAGATAATCAGCCCAGATTATCCAAGAAGTGGGTTTATTTTTCGAAATCTCTCTAAAAAGGTTAAATGTCACTTGTTTTCCATCAATCTTGATACAGGGTACTTATATGTTATAGTTTGGATTCCTAAAGCTTTTAGTCTACTAACCCATCATTCCAGGGTGGTTTTCACTATAAGTCAGGAACTGCACACGGCTAAAGCAGCCTCCCTCTCCTCTGTCATCATCCTTCTGGACCTGTCTGCTGCATTCAACACGGTGAATCATCAGATCCTCCTTCGCACTCTCCAAGAACTTGGAGATTCAGGCTCTGCACTTTCCCTCCTCACCTCATACCTCAAAGAGCGCACCTAAAGGGTAACTTGGAGAGGGTCAGAGTCCGACCCTTGTCAATTAACTACAGGGGTCCCTCAGGGCTCTGTTCTCGGTCCCCTCCTTTTCTCCCTGTACACAAACTCGCTCGGATCAGTCATTAGCCCGCATGGTTTTTCATACCACTGCTACGCTGACGACACCCAATTAATTCTGTCCTTTCCCCGCTGAGAGACCCAGGTCGTCGCACGCATCTCTGCTTGTCTAGCAGACATCTCTCGGTGGATGTCTGCTCACCACCTCAAGCTCCACCTTGACAAGACTGAACTGCTTTTCCTTCCGGGAAAAGATTGTCCCACTCTTGACCTAACAATCAACATCAGCACCTCTGTTGTTTCCCCGACTCAGACTGCAAGGAATCTGGGTGTGACCCTAGATAACAAACTGTCCTTCACTGCAAACATCGCTGCTACAACCCGCTGCTGCAGATACACGCTTTAGAACATCAGGAGGATACGTCCCCAGCTGACCCAGAAAGCGACGCAGGTTCTGGTCCAGGCTCTCGTCATCTCACGCCTAGACTACTGCAACTCCCTCCTGGCTGGTCTACCTGCATGTGCCATCCGACCTCTGCAGCTCATCCAGAATGCAGCTGCTCGTCTGGTCTTCAACCTTCCTAAATTCTCCCACACCACGCCGCTCCTCCGCTCCCTTCACTGGCTTCCGGTAACTGCTAGAATCCACTTCAAGACACTGGTACTTGCGTACCATGCTGTGAATGGATCTGGCCCTTCCTACATTCAGGACATGGTTAAACTTTACACCCCAGCACGTGCACTCCGCTCTGCATCGGCCAAACAGCTAGCTGCACCCGCACTGCGAGGGGAGCCCATGTTCCCATCAGCAAAAACACGTGGGTTTGCTATCCTGGCTCCAAAATGGTGGAATGAGCTCCCCATTGACATCAGGACAGCAGAAGGCTTACACATCTTCCGGCGCAGACTGAAAACTCATCTCTTTCAACTCCACTTCGAGTGATAGAACTATTAAAAAAGCACTCTACTAATAAAGGACTGGCTTATCTAAAGCCGGTTGAGTAGCACTTGAAATGTTTTAGCTCTATGAAACCTGATGTACTTATATGATTCTGTTTTCTTCAAGTTTGTATTTTGTTGGTCGAACGCACTTATTGTAAGTCGCTTTGGATAAAACCGCCAGCTCAATGTAATGTAATAAGTATTGGGGGTTTTTGGACGGACACTCAAATTTTTTTTAAATTTTTTTTTACTATGTTCAATCTGAGTTTACTTTTAAATAAAATATTGATTCTGACTTTTCTACATCCAACTCACAGGTTTATCATTGCTTTGAGAAAAAAGATTATTAATTTACCCCTTTTAGAAGTTAAGTTATAGTAATTTGTTCTGGGAGTGTCATTTTCGAGCCTGAAAAACAGGCTCAGGGCTTAACAGGTTAACAGCAAGGG
The DNA here is from genome assembly GCF_949606895.1 of Notothenia rossii. Classification (NCBI taxonomy): domain Eukaryota; kingdom Metazoa; phylum Chordata; class Actinopteri; order Perciformes; family Nototheniidae; genus Notothenia; species Notothenia rossii. The sequence goes on along the minus strand of NC_136909.1, from coordinate 3,591,698 downwards.
GTGTGATGGTCTGTGATGTGTCGAGGGGGGGTTCTACTAGGGGCTGTGCTGGTTGTATAGTCTAACAGCTGCAGGACAGAAGGACCTGCGGTATCTCTCCGCGAGACAGCGGAGGTGCAGCAGTCTGTCGCTGAAGGAGCTGCACAGTGAGGACAGGGTGTCCTGGAGGGGCTGGGACACATTGTCCACCAGGGAGGACAGCTTGGCTGCCATTCTCCTGTCTCCCACCACCTCCACAGTGTCCAGAGGACTCCTCAGGACAGAGCTGGCCTTCCTTACCAGTCGGTACAGTCTCTTCCTGTCAGCAGCCGAGATGCTGCTGCCCCATAGAAAATGGTTATGATGCCAAAACAGAGTGATAAAATGTGTGAAAGAGTGACCCCTGCACCCCGAAAGACCTCAGTCTCCTCAGCAGAAAGAGTCTGCTCTGTCCCTTTTTGTACAGAGAAACAGAATGAATGAATGAATAGTAGGGCTGAACAAGTTAACGTGTTATTATCACGTTCCAACCAATGAGAGCATTTTGGGCGGGCCTTAGACTGCTGCAGTGCTTACATGAACCTATGTGAAACATGAAAATAAGTGGCAGGGAAAAACACATGGAGAACGGTACTAAACTCTTACGTGGACATTTTTAATCTGTTCCAGGCGGCGTAGTTGATAGAACCAGAGTTATGTATATCCACTGCAAAGTTGAATTTCCTTATCACTGGACTCGGAGGCTTACTTGTTTGCTATAACAAATAGGGATGGGTACCGAGTAGGCTTGGGCGGTATGACGGTATTACGGTATACCAGGGTATTTCGAAATACCGTCGGTATGATTTTCAATACCGTGACGTCACAGACTGTGCGCCAAATCATAGATTGACAGGGACGACATTGGTTGTAATGGACAGCACGCGCCAGCAGAGGGCAGTCCGTCTTTCCCGCTCTCAGAGCTCAGCACAGAGCTGAGCTGAGCAAGATGGCGGCAGCATTTGCCGGCCCCGAACTCGGACAACTAGTAAAAAAGAAAAATGCCTCTGCGCCTGTTTGGGACTATTTTGGGTTTACTTGTCGCCAGTGACTTCATCCAGCTCAACGAGAGACGGAGGCACTTCTTTGGGAATGTTTAAGACGGGGTGAGTGAGTGTTGACATTTTTTAATCCTATGCAACTGGTTGATGGTTTTGTAGTCGAGGTCGGACGGTTTTAAAAACGAAAGCATTTACGTTCTAAACATTCACGCGAGTAATCCAATGAATCAAATGGAAATAAGGTTTTTAACACATGCACGGAATAATATTGCCAAACTAGTTAGTGAATATAGCAAACTTTATTCAATAAGTGTTAGAAATTAAAATCAATGTTTTAATGGGGAAATGTAGTTTAAAACTGCCGTCAGTTTTAATGCTCTTTTATACTGAAAAACCAGAAATTCTTGTGCACAAGCAGTTAAGCTTTTATTCTGAAAATCCTTCATCTACGCATGTAGCATGTGGCTAATATACGATTTCCTAAAGAGGTGAATTTAGTAGCGAAATGATATGGAGTGGTGCAAACCGAAGCCTACTGATTTAACACTACAACTATAGATGTCGAGATACTACCATGCTGAATATTAAATGAAGGTACAGTTTATTTGAATACATTATTGTTTACAGACGAGAGTAGCATGTGACAACATCCGGAATGACCGGAAACCAAACGAGCCGAGAAGTATTTTTTAGAGTATTGATTACAGCGTTTAGAATGTGTTAAATGAAAAGTGATGAAAGAGAATATGAGGAGAAAAGGCGTGTTGAGCATATATTGGATGTGAAAAGAACCTATCCTCTGTTGAAATGCAACAACGGACATTGGAGACGAGGCGAGCCAGCAGGCGGGGAGGAGCCAGCAGAGGATATATAACAGCACCGGAGGAGAGATCCAACTCTTGTCTTCCCTAACGAGGAGCGGATCACAGCTGTTTGTCTGACTGAACAATATCATGCTTGTGACCAACCCGCGCCTTTTTTAATTAAAGTACCCAATTGAACTTTCACAGAGACTCCATTTAGTCTCCTTTTAAAGCTTCTCTCCTGGACGGGAGAATAACGAACACAGTTTACATAAGTCAAGTATTTACTCCCGGAAAATGTTTATGTATGATGATATATTGTTAACTTAGCTCACTATGGAAACAACGTCGGACATCTACAAACGCGTCCTGTATCCGATCTCAAAATGTGCCATTTGTACAATGTGTCATGTATGCAGCCCTTGTTTTGCACTTGCGCGCACGTCGCGGCACTTTGCGAGCGTCTACCGGCTCGGGCTGCATTTTACACCGAACATATAATATACCGTTCGAAACATCTATATGCCGCCGAACGCCACCTCACTCAAGTCGACCCAAGTCATACCGTCAGTGTCGGCTGATGGAAAATATTTTTGGTGGGGCTGGCTGTTGATATAGTGAGTAAGAAATAGTGAGGAGAAATTACCCCTTAAATTGGGACTGATACCGTCATATACCGTATACCACGGTATGATGTCAGCAAGGTATGACGGTATGAAAAAAATGATACCGCCCATGCCTGGTACCGAGCCCCGGGGCTGAATTATTAAAGACCGTGGTACTGTTAAGCTCCGACGCTATCGGCCTTTTTATCAGTACAGTACAAGCTCCGAACCTGGGGGGACAGAGCCTTCTCCATCGCTGCCCCTACACTCTGGAACTCCCTTCCACAACACATCAGAGACTGCACCGACCCCCCCACTTTCAAAACACTGACCAAAACACGCCTCTTCAGACTGGCTTTTAAATTTGTGAATTATGCTGTGTTGCTGTTTTAATATATATATATATATATACTTTTTTTTAAAATTTCTATTCTTTATTCTATTTTAACATGTTTTATCATACCACTGTAAAGCGTCTTTGAGCACCTGGAAAAGCACTTTGAAATAAAATGTATTATTATTAGTACTGGGGCATTTAAAAAAATATATGTCATATGTATTATTGCTACATAAAGATGATATTGCAGTTTTAGTTGTGCCAACTCCGTTTCTAATATGCAATGAGACCAAAAAATGTGTCTACAATGTATTTTCGATCTTTCCAATCCAGACGAGATCTCTCTCTCTCCCCTGTCTGTGTGTGAGGGGGCGGGGCGGTTTACACACTCAGCTGCTACATGCATGCAACACACACACACACGGCAGAGATGGCAGAGAGAACTAAGCGCTCCAAGGTGTGGTTAAACTTTACCCGTCTTGAAGTGGACAATGCTCGTTGTCAAAAGAGCAATAAGAGTTTAGCATTTAAGGACGGTAACACGAGCAATTTATCTAAACATCTTGTAAAAGCGCACTTCATTCAGACGGAGAAATGCACCGTTTTCGATTGTCTTTCTGGTAGCTCTGTAGCCCCATCCACGAGTAACGTTTCCACGTCAGGTATGTTATGTATACCTTAATCTTCCTCCAGAAGAACCGTTAGGACTTTTGCAGCATACCTGTATGCCCCACCTGTGTTGCTCTGTACTACTGTATTTTTGCAGTACATACTTGTTTTTTTACAGTTCTGTAAGTTCACATTATTTACAATTTGTTTAGTTCATTTACCTTTTTTATCGCTAAAGGACCGGATTGATAAGCGGTATCGACTAAAGTAGTAGTACCGTTACAACCTTATTGATACCCATCCCCAGGGGCGGACTGGCCATTGGGAATACCGGGAGTTTTCCCTGTTTACCCCTGCATTAATGTTTTTTGACATTTACAAGAAATATTTTATATTTGATAGTCTTTAGGGGTGCAACAACTAATCGACTTAATCGATTACCAAATTAGTTGCCAACTAATTCAGTCATCGATTCGTTGGTGACGTCATCACGTGTGTTTTATGCGCCGTTAAGCTCCAACGTTATTGGTCTTTTTATCGGTACTGGAGACATTTAAAAAATATATGTCATGTATTATTGCTACAAATACATTATATTAGTGTCGCCAACTCATTTATAATATGCAAAAAGACAAACAAATGCGTATATGATGTATTTTCGATCAGACGAGATCTCTCTCCCCCGTCTGTGTGCGAGGGGGCGGGGCAGTTTACACACACACGGCTGCCACCTGCAGCAACACACCAATCGATCGGCAGAGTGTGAGTATCGGCAATATCGATCGGCGACCGATCGACCGGAGCATCCCTACTTTTTTGTATCAACTAAGATTTGTTAGAAAAGGTTATCAACATGAATTGACTGAATTTATTTTAAAAGTGGGCATATTAATACATGAATACCATGTGTAATATATTTGTACATTTATATTTAAGAAGTACAATATAAGAAAAGCACAAGTTTCATTTGTGGGCCATATTTCATTATACTTTGAATTAGCTGAGGGCCAATTCAAAATGGCCAGCGGGCCGCATTCAGCCCCCGGGCCGTACTTTGGACACCCTTGGTTTAAAGTGTTGATTAAGAGTAAAGGGAACAGACCTGCTCTGTGTATCCGAAGCTGAGGCTGTAAAACAGCGTCCAGTAGTTTCTGGAGTCTCTCGTTCTCCTCTTTGGAAAGAGACAGCTCCTCATCATGCTCTGCAATCGTTTTTTCAAACAGAGCAAATATATCTTCAACAGCAGCAGTGAGTCGCTGCTTCTTCAACGACAACAGCATTTGGACTTCACTCATGTTTACTAGATCACCTTTTCCTGCAAACTCCGTTAAACACACCGTTTCTCTCTTCATCAAACTCTCAATCTGACTAGTGTTGCTAACGTGTTTTTAGCTAGCATGCTAAGCTAGCTCCTATAGTTCGAGGTAAACGCTCCAGAAAAAAAGAGCAAAGAGTCCATTCGGAGGTTTATCCAGCTACACAGATGATGGATCAGTAGTGCTGGAGCTCACACATACTTTCTCAGAAACACACAGAGAGAGAACCGTAGCGACGAGACGCCTCCTCGATTCAGGTTACAAATATCTGGGAACTTCACTTCTTCTTCTTCTTCTTCTTCGTCTTTGGTGTTTATTGGCGGTTGGCATTACCGCCACCAACTGGACTGGAGTGCGGACAAGAGACTATGCAGAAACATAATAAACAAAAACAAAGGAAATAAAAGAAAAAAGAAATAAAACTCTAGATTAATTTAAATGTATCCATTTATCTTAGAAACGTAATAATTTCACAATATATATTGCCTGACGTTTTCCCTAACAGCCCTGATATCGAAAAGTCATGATATTTTGCTTTCTTCAGTGTCATTTCTACTATATTTCCTGCAATGCAGTAAAACATGTTCAACAGTTTCTGGCTGGCTACCAGTGGCGGCTGGTGGAAAATATTTTTGGTGGGGCTGTTGATATAGTGAGTAAACAGTTTTTGGGGGGAGAAATGACCCCTTAAATTGGGACTTCTGGTGATGTAATGGCCCCATAAAATCGTGGTTCTAGGGCCAGGAACAACCAGGCTGAGTCGGGCTGAGTATGCTAAACTAACTGCGGTCAAGCCAGCCTCCACTCGGGAAAACATAGTCAAGCCAGCCCTCACGTGATATTGCGGTGCGCGAATATCCTATCCATTACGGTAGATTCAAAAAATATCATCCCTCTGTGTTTAGATGAGAATAAAACAAAAACTGTTTTTTGTATCAAAGACTCATTTCACTTCAGGGTGATAGCAGGACATATATGAGCTATCATCCCTGTCCCCAAAGGTATTTTATTTTGAAACTGTACATCAGAATGCCCTGATTTTTTCTGAGTGACTAGATGGGGTGTCCTGCTATCAACCTGGAATGAGATGGATCTATGATACTGGACAGTTTTTGTTTTATTCTCATCTAAATACATGGATGATAACTCATACAAGAGATTTCAAAGGTCTTTTATTTTGAAACTCTAAATCAGAATGTCCTGATTTTTTCTAAGTGACTAGATGGGATGTCCTGCTATCACCCTGAAGTGAAATGAGTCTTTGATATTGGACAGTTTTTGTTTTATTCTCATCTAAACAAAGAGGGAGGATTTTTTTTTTTACTCTACCGTAATGCATAGGATATTCGCGCACCATAATATCACGTGAGGGCTGGCTTCACTAGGTTTTCCCGAGTGGAGGCTGGCTTGACCGCAGTCTAAACTAGAGAGAGAATCGCTGTCAAGGGGGCTACAACTACAACAAGATGAACATATTTTACCGTAATTTAATTGTAATACACGTTTCAAAATGATGCCGAAGTAACAACATACTGATACCGGATAGTAAAAACCATGAATTAAGGCTTTGACAAGTCTGCAGACAGACGGCAGGCAAAAAACCTTTTAAAATGCGTGTTTTCTAATGGAGATTTGGCTAAGCTAACGTTGTAAATGCTCCGACCGTCCACATTCACAACAACAGCCTGAGAACCTGCCTCCGAGTCTGTCCCTCAGCCAGTCACGATCTTCGGAGGTGGGCTCTCTTGTCAGCGAGTTAAATTAGTTATTGGTTTCAACAGTCACATTAAAACAGTTACTAAATCAGCCTACTATCACCTAAAGAACATATCTAGGATTAAAAGACTAATGTCACAGCAGGATTTGGAAAAACATGTCCATGCTTTTATCTTCAGTAGACTGGACTACTGCAATGGTGTCTTCACAGGTCTCACTAAAAAATCTATTAGAAAGCTTCAGCTGATTCAGAACGCTGCTGCTCGAGTCCTCACTGACACTAAGAAAGTGGATCACATCGCTCCAGTTCTGAAGTCTTTATACTGGCTTCCTGTGTGTCAAAGAATAGATTTCAAATTACTGCTGCTGTTTATAAAGCACTGAATGGTTTAGGACAGTGGTCACCAACCTTTTTAACCCAAGATCACCGACCTCGGCCTAGGTGAAAGGCGAGATCTACCTATTGCAGAATAGAGTGAAAAAGACGGCCCAGACAATGCTTCCAATTTGAGGCCTTTTATATAGGCTAATTGCATCTGAATTACTGTTACAATGAAGGCTCCATAATCAGCTCAAGGCATATAGGCAGGGGTAAAGTGCTATTTTTTATGAGTGGGGGGCAGACCTCACCTCCTCTAGGGGGGTACTCACCTCCTCTAGGTCCTCACCTCCTCTAGGGGGGTCCGGGGGGATGCTCCCCCGGGAAGATTTTTTTTTAAATATTGAAGTTGAAAGCATCAATCTGGTGCACTTTGAGAGCAACATTAAGAGATCTATGGATACATCTCACAACACCCAGATGAAACAGAACTGTAAACAGATTTTCTTTTTCTTTATGGATATTTTACAAATCACTCCCCTTTCAAATTGTAATCTTGTTTTACTGCCATATAGTAGGCTATTTCATACCTGTTTTTCATTTATTCTCTTATTGTTTGTATAACTATAATGATCACATGAAGGTGTGCCGCGGAAATAATCTTTTGAATAATTTGTGACAAAACCGTTCTAAACACTCAGAGAGTCCTTTAGCTCACCTGAGCCCCTCAGTCTGACAGGGGAGGACTCTCCTCCAGCTTGTGGTGGAGACAGCTCCTTATGTCCGTTAGTGCAGCTAGCTAACCAGATGCTAACATCACGGTCCCCGCTAGCACCGGTCCCTCTCTCGCCTTCTCTGCCCCTCTCTCCCTAAATGCGCTATTGCCACACACACACAGAGCCGAGCTTGAATGACACAAGCACACGTGTATTTCCATGCAACTCTCTGATTGGTCTGGTGACTTGCCTCTGTTGCATTCACTGAACACGGGAAATTACAGTCCTGCCGTCCTCTCTTGTGTCATGACTCATGATGAGGTTCACGTAAAGCACGGTTAATGTATTATATTATTGAGGTGTCTCAAATATATGTCAATCAAGTGGCACCTGCTAACGGGGTGGTGGATGATAGGTTTACATCTAAAAACGTATTTTTCAAACATTATTATTTTAATTTAATTTTTCTTTCTTTTGTTACTTTTTTTTTTAACGGTCTGCGATCTACCCGCACCACACTCACGATCGACCGGTCGATCGCGATCGACTGGTTGGCGACCACTGGTTTAGGACTATCTTGCCTCAAAACGATGCAGATAAACTAGTCCATGCATTTGTTACTTCAAGGCTGGATTATTGTAACTCCTTATTATCAGGGTGTACCAAGAAGTTAGTCAAGTCGCTTCAGCTGATTCAAAATGCTGCAGCTCGTGTACTAACCAGAGTTAGGAAAAGGGACCACATTACTCCTTTTCTGGCTGCCTTACACTGGCTCCCTATAGAACACAGGATATAATTTAAAATTCTTCTTCTCGCCCACAAAGCCCTTAATGGGCAGGCGCCATCTTACCTTAAAGAACTCGTTATACCCTATTGTCCTACTAGGGCATTGCGTTCCAAGAATGCAGGGTTGTTGGTTGTTCCTAGAGTCTCTAAAAGTACAATGGGAGCCAGAGCCTTTTCTTATCAAGCTCCACTTTTGTGGAATCAGCTTCCAGTTTGTGTTCGGGCGGCAGACACCCTATCCGTTTTTAAGAGTGCGCTTAAGACCTTCCTTTTTGATAAAGCTTATAGTTAGGGCTGATTAGATTCAGCCCCTAGTTTTGCTGATATAGGCTTAGTTTGTCGGGGGACATCTTACTTCTTCCTTCTCTCTGTCTATACCTGTGTACTCTCATGTTCCGATTAACCCAGCTTCCCCAAATTTCTTTCTTTTTGGTGTCTATATACGCCGGGATCCGGAGTCATGGATGATCCTGCGGTCCTGTGTCATGGATTGCGAGTCCTGGATCTTGAGTCGTGGCTGTGGTCCTGGATCATAAGTCCTGGATGGATATCCTCGTGGATTCATCTTCCTATTATACACACATGCATTTCCAAACATTTGGACTACCTATGTTGCCAAATGTATTATCTTTTCAATTTACACATGGCATCTATTGCACGTCTGTCCGTCCTGGGAGAGGGATCCCTCCTCTGTTGCTCTCCCTGAGGTTTCTCCCATTTTTCCCTTTAAACTGTGGGTTTTCTCTGGAAGTTTTTCCTTGTACGATGTGAGGGTCTAAGGACAGAGGGTGTCGTATTGTCATACTGATATTCTGTACAAACTGTGAAGTCCACTGAGACAAATGTAACATTTGTGATATTGGGCTATATAAATAAACATTGATTGATTGATTGATTGATTGATTGATTGATTGATAGGACCAAAATGCATTTCTGACCTCCTGCTAAATGATGAACCATCCAGATCTCTCAGGTCTTCAGGGACTGGTCAGCTTTCTGTCCCCAGAGTCAGAAATAAACATGGAGAAGCAGCGTTCAGTTATTATGCTCCAAATATCTGGAACAAACTCCCAGAAACCTGCAGGTCCGCTGCAACTCTGACTACTTTTAAATCCAGGCTGAAGACTTTTCTTTTTGTCGCTGCTTTTAATTGAACTATTCATATCTTAGACTGCACTGTAACTTTTATCCATGTATTTTTTCTTTTAATGTTTATTTTATTAGCTTTTCTTTTTAATGACTGATTTTAAATGCCATTTTCTGAATGTCTTTCATTTTTTGTAAAGCACTTTGAATTGCCTTGTGTTGAAAAGTGCTATATAAATAAACTTGCCTTGCCTTGCCTAATAAAGATTTCATGTGACACATACAATTGATTTCTTGATGGGAATTAATGTGAATAAATGAACTCTAGGTTAACGGTACTCTTGCTATCACTACTCACCGACACTATAAACCTTGTCCCTCATGCTAGCCCTGACAACACCGGTAAGAACACCTTCATCTAGGCTGCACTGTTACGTGTCCTGACTTGTAGTGGTTCTCTCCTGTCTACACTCTTCTTGTCATCTTTGTAAAACGATATCAGACTGGTAATTGACACAGCCATGACTTCTAGTTAAATTCAGTGTGGCTAAAATGAAAAGCTTTGTTAAAATATGCAAGCACGCGAAAGTCAAATTCAGCTTTATTGTCAAAAATTCTCCATGTGTTATACATCCAGAAATATCTAAATATCATTTCCCACAGTGTGACATGTATACATAAAACAAAACAAAAAGGGCCTAGATAAACGTGGTATACATTAAACAAAACAAAAAGGGCCTAGATAACCGGGGTATACAGTTTAAAATGTTAATAATATATTTAAAGTGTTCAAAGTGCAGTTTCAGTGCAAGTCAGTTGAAACGATCTTAAATTGGTGTGACGTTGAAGTCGTGCGACCCTGCTGCTGTACTGGCTTGTAGTTCGTTTATAGCATAACGTTAGCATTTCACTTTTGGCGACTAGATTTATGATTCAGAAATTATAAAAGTAGGGTTGACATGTGGAGATTATCCGGCTGAACAAAACGTGATCCCTCTCTTAAATGTGTGTCAACCACAGACCTTATTTCGAGCTATTTCCCAAAATCCTATGGAGAATTTGCATTGGTTTTTCAAGAAGGAACCGGAAGAAGTTTACTTCCGTGTTTTACGACGCGTCACTGCGGTTCTCTATGGCTGGCGTCTATATCACGTGATCTTCACATTTCTCCCTGCAGAATCTTTTTTTTCCTGAAAGTTAGTTTGGCCATTAAAATGCGTTTTGATGTCATTTGATGCGATAAATATGAGTAGTTATTTCAGATTATGTGTGCAGTGGATGTACATGATCTTTAGTTTGCTAGTTATTACGAAGATTACTTCAGGAAATTGCGTCCATAGAACGTTTTCATTGTTACCAAGGTGGTTGCTAGGAACGCTGCTATCGATATTATTTCTGTTATGTTGTGTAACTGTTTAATGATGGACAAGGGATGACATGATGATACACACTCCTGTACAGTAGGTGGCGGTATGCAACCAAAAGATGTTTGCGATCCGCCATTAATTAATTGAAGAAGAAGAAAAAACCGAGAGAATAAGAAGGAGAAAAAACCGAGAGAAGAAGAAGAAAAACCTGGATCCATGTGACGTCTCGTCGCTACGGTTCTCTCTTTCTGTGTTCCCGATAAAGTGTGTGTGAGCTCCAGCACTACTGATCTATCATCTGTGGCTGGATAAACCTCTGAATAGACTCTGTGCTCTTTTTTCTGGAGCGTTTACCTCGGACTATAGGAGCTAGCTTAGCGTGCTAGCTGGAAACACGTTAGCAACACTAGTCAGATTGAGAGTTTGATGGAGTCAGAAACGGTATGTTTAACGGAGTTTGCAGGAAAAGGTGATCTAGTAAACATGAGTAAAGTCCAAATGCTGCTGTCGTTGAAGAAGCAGCGACTCACTGCTGCTGCTGAAGAGATATTTGCTCTGTTTGAAAAAACGATAGCAGAGCTCGAGGAGGAGCTGTCTCTTTCCAAAGAGGAGAACGAGAGACTCCAGAAACTACTGGACGCTGTTTTACAGCCTCAGCTTCGGATACACAGAGCAGGTCTGTTCCCTTTACTCTTCATTAACACTTTCAACCAGGTTTTTTTTTACTCGCCAATAGTACACATTGGAATGATTTCTTATTTTATGTTTTACAACTAGGCAGGCTATATTAAATAGATAAAGGTGTGCTCTCTAGCTCTCTCGCTCTCTCTGTCTCTCTCACAGAGGCTGTGTGCTCCTACGTGGCGATGACGGCTTGTGTTAAAAAATAAGAATAAACATAGGCCTATTTGTAAAGTGGAGGGACACAAACTGGATTTCGAAAAGTGTCACGGTTAAACTCCTTGGTTTCAGTTGTGTGTGAGCCTGTTTTTCAGGTGTCAGGCTTGAAAATGACATTCCCAAAACAAATGACTATATCTTCCCTTCTAAAAGGGGTAAATTAATAATCTTTTTTTCTCAAAGCAATGATTAACCTGTGAGTTGATGTAGAAGAGTCAAAATCAATATAGATTTTTTTATTTTAAAGTAAATTCAGATGGAACATGGTAAAAAAAACATTACATGGGATAGACTAAAAGCGTTAGGAATCCAAACTATAACATAAGTACACTGTATCAAGATTGATGCAGAAAAAGTGACATTTTACCTTTTTTAGAGGTTTAGCACCAAAAAAAACACTTCTGGGGTCATTTGGGCTGATTTTCCTTATCTCTGGCCCCCCTCAGTCGATTTTGATGATTGACACCTCTTTTGAACCGTTAGAGCCAATAGAATTGAGCGGAAGTTCCTAAATCCACCTACACGCTCCATTGAAGAGTGAGAGTGATGCATACGGAGTTTGCCCAAACCAAAAGCTATGTTACGCTCTGACAACTGAAAAATAGGCTTATTGCTGATAGATTATCAGTAATCATTTCAAAGTGACACAGACACATTGGATTAACCCTCAGCAGCGTTTTTTATCGTTTGAATGCCATTGAACACAACTTTTGATCAGAAACAGTAAAAGGTAAGACTCTCCTCCGTAAAGCTGCCCCTGTCGCGAAGTGATGATACTTATATTTCTAGATCTGTGGAATCTCAGCTTGCTAGCTAATATCTTGTTTGTGCAAATCCGATAAGTAATAGTATTATTTCTACCGTGAGTTCTGTGCTCAGGGCTCATTTAGAGGCTTCTTGTGGAACTTGTGTTTTGTTTCGATAAAAATGGTTCGTATCGTCAGATAGCTGAGTTTCTTCCCGCTAGGTGGGTATGACACATTCATAGTTTGTTAAATGTTAAGAAGCCCTCAGATGCAGTTTCTTGCAGATGTTGCGTTCATGCCTCCGCCCGTGGTAATGAACTGAACAAATTGTAAATAATGTGAACTTACAGAACTGTAAAAACAAAACAAAAAACAAGTATTTACTGCAAAAATGCAGTAGTACAGAGCAACACAGGTGGGGCATACAGGTATGCTGCAAAAGGCCTAACGGTTCTTCTGGAAGAAGATTAAGGTATACATAATGTGGCGGCTCAATCCCCAGTTACGTTTGAGTCGCAGAGAGGCTAAACTTGGCTATAAACTGTGACGCCTTATCGAAGAGAAAGTCCATATTGAAGCCATATAGTTTTAAGGATATTTAATAGAGAAAATCATAGCATAGTAACTATGGACAAAACGGTCAACAGAAAAAATGACAGCACAAGCTCACCCTCTGTCATCCCACTCAACATAAAACATGTGACTTAAATAGACAAACCACACCCATGTGACAATTACCGGAAGTAATCAACAAACGAATAAAATTGATGTAAACAAATAATAATAATATAAATAATGAACTTGGGCTAAGTAGCATTATGGCACCTACACATAACATACCTGACGTGGAAACGTTACTCATGGATGGGGCTACAGAACTACCAGAGAGACAGTCAAAAAGGGTATTTATATATGTTTAGTAGGTTGTGGAAGTGCGCACCAAAGTATTTGTTGATTTTTATTGGTATTCATTATTTTTATATTTATTTAATTGGTTTTTCAGTTGAATTATGCTTAAGGTAATCAACTGTTAAAAACATACTGTTCAAATTATTATTATTATACATTTTTTAGAAGTTCAATAAATGGATCTTTTCAAAGTCAATGAATAATCGTATTTAATTATCTTGATATCAATATTGACCAAAAATAATCTTGATTTTTGCCATAATCGAGCAGCCCTACTATTTGTGCAATATATACCCGGCTGCTAAATCCTAAGAACTGTTACCAGATGTGTATTTTGTAAATTGTGTAACTTTTTATTATTTAATTACTTTTTTTTACTTCAATACTTTCTAATTCATGTAAAATATGTAACATTAAGCTGTCAGTGGCTCTTTTTCTGCTGTAACAAGTAACGTACATTTCCCCTCTGTGAGACTGATGAAGGTATTCTGATTCTGATTAACCCTTTTTACTCTGTTTACACTTTAAACTCTTTATTACACTTTAGACTCTTTGTTAACACTTTAAACTCTTCATTAGAGTTGAAACACTTTCGACTCTTTGTTAAGCTGACAATTGAATACATTAAAATGAATTAATAAATGAATTATCATGCAATTATATAGACCAAAAAGTAATATTACAAATAAATGTAGAAAATATTTAATTCATATTTTTGTAATGTTCCCCGTTATAAATGTATTTTTAAATGATTTATTCATTTTTAAATGTATGCATTTATTTTTTCATCTTGAGAAAGAAAATCAAGTAAATGTAAAAAGAAAATAATACAAAATTACATTTTGGGTGTATTCAGATTGCGGGTTCCCTCTTTTATCATCATTTATAGAAGTGCAACCTTAAGCATGTACAGCAGTAAAATGCAACATTGACAATAATCAAGAAACATCATAAATCAAACATTACATGTACATAAGAAAGTGCTGTACATTTTTCTGATAATACTTTCACTTAAAGTGGACCTATCAAGCTATATTTGAACAATATATGTTAGGGCCATTCCTATATAAAGTATATAAATATAGTGGTTTTTTTTAAATACCAAAAAGATCCTGCATTTTAGCCATGCCTCATTTCGCTCTATTTGCTCTTTCCAGCAATGTTTTTGCAGGGGGCTGATTCTGTGAGCTGCAGCTGACCACGCCCCCCTGCAGGAGAGGAGAGCGTGCTCTGAGATCAGCTGCTGGGCTGTCAGAAGAGGGGGACAAAAAGAGATCTCCCTCCTCCGTGTTTTATTCTTATAGAAGTAAGAAGAGAATCAACGGGGCAGAAACCCTCCTTTTTACGCAGCGGTCCAGACAGACATCAAACGGCGACACATATTCAGTTGATATTTAATTTGGCATTAGGGCAGGGATACCTAGATACTTTCCAAGGTTTGACATAATGAATTGTGCTACTTTTAAAGCAAGCAACGATGTTTTCAAATCTGTAATCAAAAAGCTCCTCAAAAACACTATCGAAGCAGTTCCTGCCGTTGCTACGTTAGTTCAAACAGTAACAACGGACTATTGTTCTTCAGCGGATGCATGTCAATTTAAATAAATACATACAACTATTTTTTAAATCAATAAAATCATTTTCTAAATCCATAAAAGCATTTCAATTAATATTGGGAGTCATGTCGTTACTTTGTTGAGAATGTGGCCGTGTGATAAGCGGGATAATGTGCACATTGCATAATGTCCCTTCATGCCGATCTCGATCCCTCCGCTTGGCGTCGGGCTCCTGATCAGCCTCTCGGTGTTCTTTTCCCCATAATAACCGCGTCGCTGCACATTATCCCTTACATATGATTTATATAATGTCATTATTCATTTGTTTTAAAGCAGGAGGTGCAAACGCTTGCCTCGGGGAAGGAGAAAAAGAGCCACAGCGGAGAATAAACAGAAGGGCAACCATGGCAACTATGCAAGGGAAGTCTTCTTCGCTGCTTTTGTTGTTTTGTTTTCTGACACTTGGTGAGTTCCCTGGAACACCGGGGACACATATTCATGTATAAAAGACGTACACAAGTGCATTTTGCATGATAGGTCCCCTTTAAATAAGGTTCCCGCGGGGTCTTAAAAAGTCTTATATTTGATAATCAGAATTTAAAGCTTTAAAAAGTCTTAAATATGATCAAAAAAATAAGAAAGGTCTTAAATATGATTTAAAAGGTCTTAAAAATGATGGGATTTGAAAGGTACTTCTGTGTTGCGATAGTCTACATTTGTTTTTGGGGGAAATGTCTGGGCTGCAAAGTAACCAGTGCAGTAAGAGCCTTTCAGTTCCCCCCAACAATCTGTATTGAAATAAATCAACATGGAACCACTAACTTTGTTTCCCCCGGCCCCTTATCGGAGAACACCCAGCTAGTAACCTAGCAACCAACCAACCTTCAGCTAGCGGCAGTCAGAAACTCAGGTATCTTCGAATCTACTTAGAAATAAATATGGGGAAGTGTAAGTTCAAAAGTATTTGGTTGGAAAAAATCAAATGTAGTGCTTGGTTGAAACCAGTGGAGGGGAACGTGTTTGAAGCCCGCGGCACCTTTTGCAAACAACTGCTAGTGCAGCAGCTCCCGCAACAACATTGGGGGACCTCCGGGTGACGTTTGGGTCTACGTCAACCCTAAAAGCGGAGGTGCTGTGGATGCTAAATACCATAGCTAAACACCAATCATACAACAGCATGAAGGCAGCAGAACTCTGAATATAGCTCTTGTCACTCACACACACACACTTTTTGTCTAACACGCTAACACAGTTCTGTGTTCTGTTGTGTTCAGTCATCGTTCTTATGTTGAACATCAATACATTTACTTTGTAAGTAATTATGGGACGTATTTCTTCTTTCATAGCAATTTTCCTTCATACTTTCTTGCTGTGAAATAGGTCTTAAATTCAATTCAAAGTTGTCTTAAAAAGTCTTACATTTGAGTTGGTGAAACCTGCAGAAACCCTGTGCAGAATTTAATTTGTAACCAAGTATTACCATCCTATAGGCGTAGTGTAGCTGTGAACGAAAAAAACCTTTGTCAATTTTAACTGGAAAGGGGTTGGGCTACATAAGGTGAATTGAGACAACACAAATACACAATAGGTGGGACTAAGAAAGATAATGTGAAAATATAAAAACAAAGGCATTAATTAGGGCTGAAAAATGTCCCCCTTTGTAATGGTGATTAGATTTTTAAATGCTAATACTTAACAGTTTTTTTCTGACTATGTGTTTCCTGTTTCCTGCAGATGTCCAGCCGTTGGTGGTGGTTAAAGAAGAGCTTCTCCCTGACCAGCAGGAGTGGAGCACCAGTCTGGACCAGGAGGACCCAGAGCCCCCCCCACACATTAAGCAGGAACAGGAGGAACCCAGGATCAGTCAGGAGGGAGAGCAGCTTCAGGAGCTGGAGGAGGCTGATATCACCAAGTCTACTTTCACTCCTGACCCTGTGAAGAGTGAAGATGATGAAGAGAAACCTCAGTCCTCACAGCCTCATCAAAGACAAACTGAACACATGGAAACAGAAGCTGATGGAGAGGACTGTCGAGGACCAGATCCAGCCAGGAACTCAGATCCAGAGAGCAGTTTACAACCAAAGACTGAGGACGACACTGGAGACTCTTCTGAAACTGACACTGGAGACAGTGCTGATTGGAAAGAGACCAGAGAACCTGCATCAGGCTCAAACTCACTGAAAAATAGACATGAATCTGTCAGTGATCCACGACGTAGTGCTGAAAATAAACGATTCAGCTGCTCAGTCTGTAAGAAAGCTTTTTCAAAGAGTGGACATTTAAAGGAACACATGAGAGTCCACACAGGAGAGAAACCATTTAGTTGCTCAGTTTGTGAGAAAGCTTTTTCAAAGAATATAAATTTAAAGGAACACATGAGAGTCCACACAGGAGAGAAACCACAGAGCTGCTTAGTTTGTAAGAAAGCTTTTTCATGGAGTGGAGGTTTAAAACAACACATGCGAATCCACACAGGAGAGAAACCACACAGCTGCTCAGTCTGTAAGAAAGCTTTTTCATGGAGTGGAGGTTTAAAGGCACACATGAGAGTCCACACAGGAGAGGAAATATACAGCTGCAATGTTTGTGACAGAAGATTTAAATGGTATAGTGATTTCAAAAGACACAAGTGTGTTCGCCAGTCCTCACAGCTTAATGAAATTCAAACTGAGGATAACGGAGAGGCAGAGCCTCCAATCAGCAGCTCAGCTGAACACGTGGAAACAGAAGCTGATGGAGAGGACAATGAATAAGTCTTATGACAGTTCACACATGAGAAGAATCTTTCTGACTGGATTAACATTGTTGCACAACATTCATATAAGACTAAAATGAACTCCATCTTTATCAACATAAGTGGACAATATGTTTAATGTATTTGTACTTATTTTCTGATTTATACGTTAACCACTGACTGTTGATGAACCATTTTATTTTGGATTGAGGGCTCCAAGTTTCCATATAGAGATATAGGATGATTTGATGTATTGTTCTTTGTTTCTACATGTTTTTTTGTCATTGCTATCCTGTTAATGAGCCATGTTTTACATAAATGTACCTGTTTTCTGATTGTTTTTGCTTCTGTAACTGTAAAGGCATACATTTGCCTATTGTGTATCCTGATGACCTAATGCCGTTACATGTAATACGTTACTCCCTAAGCCTGATTTCACCCACCTGCAGCCGATTCGCTAATAATCACAAATGTTCATTTATTTGACCCTTGACCCGACTATTTCTTGTTTTATAATCGTTACATATCCTCAGGACCAAGTTCCCGTGTCCTGCCTTTCACCTGCTGATCACCCACTGCTCATTTAAAGTGGACTGACCTTTACAATGGAACAGCTAGTCTTAGTGTCTTAATGCAAACGTTTTGTAAAGTGATGCTAGGCCAAAAACGTGCTGTTGTGTGCTGTCTGCAGTCTGTACTCAAAGATTGTTTATGAAATGGGAGCTTCACTCTGTTTGTGTTGTCCAAACAACGCCAACAGAGCAATACGTCTTCTTTCCAGCAGATTGCATAAATGTTACATCATCCAGTTCAACTGTCATCCACACATTAATGATTCAAAACAGCAATGTGTAAGATATGGCTAGTAATTGACTATTTCAACAGAATGTGAAGAGGTTACAGTCTTGAGGCCATGTCCAATATGTTTATGTTTTGTTTGATTAAATCTACTGAAATGAGCATTTAATTAATAAATTATTCTTAATTACTGTCATTACATCATGGGTTTGCATTGCAATATTAGAACGCATTAAACCCAACTTCATTTCTTCAAAGTTTCGGGTGTTCATTGTTTAGAAGTCTGCTGTGTTTCATCCAAGCTTCCACTTCGTGCTCCGATAATGCTGAAAGTATCTGTTGTATGCTTTACCTGCTCCAGTAACACAAGTGTAATTCACTGGACAGAGACAAGAGATAGTGGATGGATCCAGAGGAGAACCAGAAGAGAGTCCGTATAGATGCTTCAGTAATGAACAATTACAGGTCCATATCAAACCTCCTGTTTTGAGGTAAAATCATTGAAAAGTTGTTTTTCAACGGGAGAGTAACTTCTTAAATAACTGGATGTGTTCCAGTCAGGCTTTCGTCCAAAGCACTGAGACTGTTCTTGTAAAGGTCTTCAATGAAATCCACTTAAACGCTGTCATGGCCTGGCTCTTAGCCATAACGAACGTGTGGAAAGGACAAGTGTATATATATATATGAAAAAGTTATTTATTTGATAAAACAATGTGGTCGAAGCCAAACAAAAAGACAAAGCAAAAGAATAGGAGACGTGGCTGCTCTCTGAGGTCCGGTCCTCTGCGGGGAGAGCGATTGCGGGTCTCACTCAGGCCTTTTAACCCTCTGGTACCGGCAGCCAGGTGTCCTCAATCAAAGCTGATAGACCAAAGGGAGAACATTAAAGGAACACACACACACCACAAGAGATAGTATGGCAGGGGTCTTCACCCCCTCCCCTTAAAATCTGTGTCCCCAGGACCACAAAACAAAAGACATAAGGCACCCCACTTCAAAGAAAACCAACAATTGCAACATACAACCCTCATACTGCCAACCGTGCCTCCAACACCCAGCTGGACCTTTAGCAACACAGGTAGGCTACCTGAGAAGCACATTTTGAAAAGATGGGCTGAGCGAGAACGATTTACCAAAACAGTATGTACCATCAATCTGGAAAAGAAAATAGGTTAAGCGCATTTTTCTTGGGGGCAAACAGTTAACAGGTGGTCCATGTTTCCTCAGTTGTAGCAGTTAGTCTCACTGGTTTTACTGCAATGCACCGCAACTGGCCAATGTCGCCACACCTGTAACATTTCACCTTAATTACAATGTCTCTGGATGTGACCAAGCCCATCGCAGGAGTAGCACTTCCGGTCGATGGCAAACCCACAGTCACGAGCCATGTGTCCTTTGTCTCCACACCGATAGCAGAAAATGTCCTTGCCTCGTCGTCGACCCCTGCTGCCGCCGCCACGACCACCATCAACGCAGCCACGACCACCATCAACGCCACCGCCACCACGCCCACCATCAACGTCCACCATCAACGCCGCCACCGCCACGACCGCTTTCAACACCGCCGCCGCCACTACCACTTTGACTAGTGGGGCAATGCTTGGTCTTCTGGTTTCTAAACAACATAGTTTTGGCCATAGCACGTGTGACCATGCAGGAGGACGTGACCTTTGGCACCACTCTAGAGCTCTCCCCAAACCGAGACTCAATCAGGTCACCAGTCACTAAAAGTGCAGGGAGAACATCAGTCCAGACTCTGCTACCTGCCAAACCGTTGCCCAGAATGAAATGTATCCCCTCGATTGCAAAGCTGGACGTACACCAACAGCTACTTCACCCTTAACAAGGTCACAGTCAATATATATCTTATGAACAGGAATAGGAAGAACTTTTAATCCCATCCCCCAACTCAGAACTGTGTCACCTGTGTCACTTTCATCTGACAAAGGCAAAACAGAGTCAACAATATAGGAGTCAAAAGCCCCCGTGTCCCGCAAGATTTTGATTGGAACTTTGACCTTACTACCTACCAATGACACCAAGCCATCTCGTATAAATGGAGCATAAGATGCCAAAACCTCAGATCCACATAAGTGGGATGTAAGCACATCGGCAACACAGCAGCTTTTCGCAACAGGCCCCAAAAAATATCTTCCTCCCTCAGATTTTGCTCTAAGCGCAGGACATTCTGCCTTCCAATGGCCTTTTTCACAACAGTAGTGGCAATTATCATTATTATCCATGTTGTCACCTCAGATTTTACCAAACCCAATTTCGTTGGACTCATCCCAAACGAACCAATATCAACAGCCTTTCTAATTCCTTCAAAAACAATTAGGGCCCCAGAGCGCCCTCCGAACCTGCTCTTATGAAGCAACACAAACTCATCAGCTGCCACAGCAGCTTCAGCCGCAGAAGTGACCTTTCGTTCCATGACATATGTTGCAAGGCGATCAGGAAGTACATTTCTGAACTGCTCCAAAATTATCAGGTCGCACAAATCATCAAAAGAAACGATATCAAGAGCAGTTTCTTCCAGAGCTATCTTCCAGACATAAAGAGGAATATGCCGACTGTGCTCTTCCTGTGAGAACACACTGAAGCATCAGAGCACAGTCTGCATCAGGCCAATCTCTAGCCCTAGCTACACGTTCAAATAACAAAAAAAACGTGTCAGGGTCACTTTCATTAAAGTGAGGTAACAAACGCAGGTTGTTAACATCAAAACGATGAGACCTGGGCACCTGTTCACCCTGCCCCTCACCGGACAACTCGCCACCTCTGAGAATAGACAGACGATATCCCTCCATCTCTAGCTTGGCTTTCTCAGATTCTTGCCACATCCGCTCCACTGCGATTTCCTTTTCAATTTCCAACTCACACTTTATTCTGTCATGTTGCCGGTCATGTTCATACTTTACTCTGTCATGTTCCCACTTTATTTGTTCATGTTCCTGCTGCAACAACAACATTTCTTTCTGCTGCTCAAACGAAAGTGCACTAGCCTGAAAAAGAGGTTTTAAGAAAACCTCCTCTTTCTCTGCAGAAAACCCTCCCGTCCCACTTAATGTTGACACTATAGAGTCTTTTATGTTCTCTTTCATCCCCTTAGACACCGAGAAATGCTCAGCAATCAAGAGCAGCTGCTCTTTTGAAAAAGTGCCGAGATACTCCTGAGTCGGAGCCTTAATGATAGCTCCACGTCAGCCGTATTATACTAACACGACCCCTCACCGGAACACAACACCGAACCTTTAAGCCGAGAGAAGGAAAACAAAAAAAACAACAAAAAAAACCGGACCGACACCACAGCGTGCGTACAAAGTGGAACAATAATAACTTTTTTGATTGGAGTTTCCCCACTAACTGTTACCATCCCACTGACTAATCTCCTCCCAAGTCTTCATGCAGTTACTTGTGGTGGGTATTGCACTGGAGACCGCTAGCCAAGCAAAGCACTAGCAGGCTAGCAACACTACTGAGACCACGGCCATGCGCTCACATTGCTCTTTGTGTCCGTAATACAATAAAGGGGACATGATCAAATAGGAATATAATTATCTTTTAAAAAACGTTAAAGTGGACCTATCATGCTATATTTGAATAATATAGTGTAGGACCATACCTATATAAGGCATATTTATAATTTTAATTTTTTAAAGTACCAAACCGATCATGCATTTTAGCCATTCCTCATTTCACTCAATTTAACACTGTCTTTTCATCATGGGCTGATTCTGTGAGAACAGCACCATCTACAGGCCTGGCATATGTACTACAGCGTCTCCAGCGCTTTAGAACGGCAATGTCCGTGGCTTTCTCCTCCTGATTGGTGGAGTTGGCCCAATAGCCGTAGCGCCACTTCTGTGACGTCATAGAAGTGTTCAAATCTGGATCAGTCTGTATCAGATCCGTTGCAGCCCCTTTTTAAGAGATTTGGGTATGGAGGAAAATAGAGAGGGTTGTGTTTTCTGAAACTTGGTGAGTTCCCTGGAACACCAGGGACACATATTCATGTAGAAAAGACGTACAAAAGTGCATTTTGCATGATAGGTCACCTTTAACTAAAGGGAACAATCTATTTGACACAGCTGTAGCTCTGGCCTTCCTTAAAAACTAACACATTTAATACAAATCACAGTTGTATTACACACAATGCACTGTTTTTTGAGAACAAAAATTCGTAACTAATACAATTTTTACATTCTGACGAAAAATAAAAATTATTATGAATAAAAATAAAATAAAAGAAGCCTCCCGTGAGTTACTACAAGCTATAAAGTAGATTTTTATAGAATAAAAGCTCACTGCTGGACGTTATAGAAATGCGTGTATGCACCACGACAAAGCAGCCTCATTCACTTTACATTGGCGTTGTTTGCGTGGGCCTGGGAGTACGCTTGTCCGGTCTACATGTGTTTTGTAGACTTGGAGAAGGCGTATGACTGAGTTCCCAGGGAGTTACTGTGGGAGGTGCTGCGGGAGTATGGGGTGAGGGGGTCTCTACTCAGAGCCATCCAATCTCTGTACTTCCAAAGCGAGAGCTGTGTCCGGGTCCTCGGCAGTAAGTCGGACCCATTTCCGGTGAGGGTTGGCCTCACCGGAAATGAGGCCTCACCGGAAATGGATCGGATTTCGAGGCGTAGTCGTGGGGGAGGGGGTCTGCAGTTTGGTGGACTAAGGATTACACCACTGCTTTTTGCAGATGATGTGGTTCTGATGGCTTCATCGGTCTGCGACCTTCAGCACTCCCTGGATCGGTTCGCAACCGAGTGTGAAGCGGCTGGGATGAGGATCAGCACCTCCAAATCTGAGGCCATGGTTCTCAGCAGGAAACCGATGGACTGTCCACTCCAAGTAGGGAATGAGTCCTTACCCCAAGTGAAGGAGTTCAAGTATCTCGGGGTCTTGTTCTCGAGTGAGGGAACAATGGAGCTAGAGATGGGCCGGAGAATCGGAGCAGCGGGAGCGGTACTGCAGTCGCTTTACCGCACCGTTGTGACGAAAAGGGAGATGAGCCAGAAGGCAAAGCTCTCTGTCTACCAGGCCATTTTCGTTCCTACCCTCACCTATGGTCATGAAGGATGGGTCATGAGTCATGACCGAAAGAACGAGATCGCGGATACAAGCGGCCAAGATGGGTTTTCTCCGCAGGGTGGCTGGCGTCTCCCTTAGGGATAAGGTGAGAAGTTCGGTCATCCGGGAGGGACTCGGAGTTGAACCGCTCCTCCTTCGCGTAGAAAGGAGCCAGTTGAGGTGGTTCGGGCACCTAGTTAGGATGCCACCTGGGCGCCTCCCTAGGGAGGTGTTCCAGGCACGTCCAGCTGGGAAGAGACTATCAAAGTCTATCAAAGGAAGTCGTGCACTGTATAAATTGTATCCAGTGTACGAGAATGAACTGGTAAAGGAGAGAGCTTCGAACCCCTGCTGTTTTGGCATTTGGTCAGATTCCCTGGACACGCCTCCAGGGCCTGAGTACGCCAGGAGACTTCAGGACCGCCTTGATTCCGCTCACGCCTTTGCCCGCGATCAGCAGAAAAGTGCTGGGGTGAGACAGAAACGGAACTATGACACCAGGACAAGAGGGCAGCATTTCCGGGCCAGGGAGCTGGTCTGGGTCTACAGCCCACAACGGAAGAAAGGAAGGTGCCCAAAACTGGACAGCCAGTGGGTTGGTCCCTGCAGAGTAATGGAGAGGGTGGGGGAAGTGGTCTACAGGGTGCAGCTGCCTCCCAAGGGGAGAAAAATTGTGCTCCACAGAGACAGGTTGGCTCCGTACAGAGGAGTCGCTTCTCCACAGGCCCAAGGGACACCGGGGCCCACAGCCGCCCGCTCGACACCCCCACTCAGGTCCCCTGGCGAGCAGAGCAGCAGCCCCCTGTTAAGGACTGAGTGTTCCCCCACTTTCTTCCCCTTTTCCCGCCTGGTCCAGAACCGGCACCCCCTGTCCCCCTGACCCCAGTCCCCCTGCCGGGGAAGGCAGACACGACCCCCAAGTCGGTTCAGAGACTTTGTGTGGTAGTAAAGTTTATAGTGAGACCCCTCGGTTCCTGTAGAGGGCAAGAATGTGCCCTGGTCTCACTGGAAGGGAAGGTAGTCCACCCAGACCTTCCTAGTCAACTAAAAGTGTGTAGTTATAGTGTTTGTGCTAGGTTTTATTTGTTCCTCGTGGGCGAGGAACTTTGTAGTAGGGGGGTAGTGTAGCGACCCTGTATAGGGTGCTGAGGGTGTCACTCAAGCATCCCCCGTCTCTCTGCCAATCACAGAGCTGCACAGTGATGCTTGTCGAGGTGCGGGCCTGTGGTTGGGGAGCAGAGGGGGGAGGGTGGGGAAGTTGTGACCTAGACACTGCTATATATGGGTGTGAATTGTGAGGATGAACCCACAAGCTGTACCTGTAACCTTTGAAAGTGTGTGAACAAGAGAAGTTATTAAACCCCAATAACTTGAAGCCTGTTTCCGACTCCCTTTGTAGAACCTTACACTATCTATACTTATGACATGTTCCGACCTCTATATAAGTGAGGGTCTGAGCTCTTTAAATTCCATCGTGTCACAACCGGACCCGGGTACAGGAGGGGTAAAATGGTTCTTGTTATACATCCATGGGTATTATGAGCATTGTGGTTCAACGGTTCAACCGATCTGAATCGCTTCCTGAAGCAGTCACGTGGTATCGACAGGCAGCGAGGCTTCGTTTGTCATCGATGGCGTCACTGGCCCAAAACGATACAAGCCTCGATACATGCTTCACAAAAAGCTTCGGGGATTACTCGACACACGCTCCGAAGCCTCGGCGCAATACGTAACATCACTAGTTATCACGTCTCTTTCTGAAAGCTTGAGTTAAAGTGTGCACTGCTAACATGTCAAATCTTGCCAAGTATAGTTGTCTAATTTCTAGTCAGAATATGTCGTTACACTTGATATAAGACTTAATAACTGAAGTCTTGTTTTTAGGCAAGGCATCTTAAGCTTCTTTTTGAGTCAAAGTCTCTTAAAAACATCTTATTTTAGAGGAACATTTCCAGCTAATCAGGAAACAGAATCTAAGCATTTCTGGCTTTTTTGTTACAAATTCCCTGATTCTGGTCAAATATAGTTCAAAATAAGTTTTCCCAGCTAAACACAAGATCTCATTTATCTAATTATCCCATCTTTACTTCAAGAAATCTCACCAAGCCATCTTGTTCTTCTTCTATTGGCAGATCTGTTCACTTATTAAAAGAGAAAACACCTTGTTTTTATTATATATTTACTTGTTTTTGGAGCTGCATCTTTTACAGTGTGTCTGCACTTTCTGACATTACTCTGTTCATATTCTGATATTATTTGTATTGTATTGAATGTTCTTTTTGTGTGCTATTGAAAATAAGCAATACTAATGGAAACTAATCCAAGCAGCGCATCAGCCAGCCAACCATTTGTGGACCTTTTGTCGGTTGAACTATCGATGTGATCGATTTAGAAGAGAGAATAATGAAGGCCATTTCTTGCAATGTAAACAAAAGTGGAAAATAATTGTTGTATTCAAACCAAATGTAAATGCTTCTTCCCGTGCTACGCCCTTTTACAATTTGAAACTTTTTTCCTCAATGGAGCTAACATTCAGACAAACCAACCTGTAAACATCACCTCCTTTGTGACGGTTACATTACTTTTAATTATTACATATTTCCTTTAATATCTTTATCCCTCGCAGACCAAAAACCAGCAGCTCCACAAAGTTCCAACACATGGAAACACAGGCAACCACATCGGTCTGAGTAATATAAACGTTTGCACAAAGACTTGTTCAGCATTTAATTTGTGTTTAATGCAAATAGAGTTGGACTGAGGGACTCCATTATATCACAGACAGGAAACCCTTCCCTCTCTGTGTGATTATTTCATCTTCTCTCCTTTTGTTCCCCTCTTTAGAACACTCCTCTTCTCTCTCTCTCTCTCTCTCTCACACACACACACACACACACACACACACACACACACACACACACACACACACACACACACACACACACACACACACACACACACACACACACACACACACACACACACACACACACACACACACACACACACACACACACAACCCTCAATAATATCTCCCGTGAACCTTTGCTTAAACACGCACACATACACAGTACATGGTGTGTTGTGTTTCTCTGTTAAAGAGGTCATTTTGGACTGCCTCGTCTCAGCAGTCTCTTTCAAGGCTGCAATACAACTCATGAAAGCATTCAATGTAGTAACTCGTGGAATATAAGAGGTTTTCTCATTGGTTTTAAACATGTAAATAGATTTTGAGTACCTTTTTTAAAAGCCAAACAAATGAATGTACTATGCCCCGATTTACTTAAGAAATAAAAAGAAATGGGTTCTTCCATCTATTTTTGTAAAAATCGACACCATAGTTCTTCCCTGCTCCTTGCCAGTGTTGGGCAAGTTACTTCCAAAATGTAATATATTACATATTACTTATTACTCTCTTTCGAAAGTAATAAGTTACATTACAATATTACTGTCTCTGAAATGTAATGAGTTACACTACTTTAGTTACTTTTTAGTTACTTTCACCAAAATAACCGCAAAAGAATAGCTAGGTATTTTAAATGCTAAAATGTAGTTTAGTGCAGCTCATTATGCATCCAGTGAAGGGCAATGTGGTATAGCATAACAACTGTGTAGGCCCTTAAGGCTACTAACAACTTGTATTACACGGCTTAGTTGAATACTCGATTCTGATTGTAAATTCTTAACATGTGACACGTTGTTAATACAGCAGTAGCCTACAGACCGCTGTCAAGGACTATAATGAAGGTTAACATATTGTAAATCAAGGCAAATATTATTTAAACCATGCTCATGGTTTGAAATGGCAAACATTGAAAGGCAAAAGTATTATTAAAACCATGTAGCCTACTACATCATCACCTTGGTCCCATCATATACGCTGGGAAGAGAATATTTACTGCTCTTGAAAACTGGTATCACATCATCATGTGAGGTTGACTTTGTGACCTGGAGAACATTTCAGCTGCAACATCAGCTCGTTGATAATAAGCTTGGGATATGAGATATTTTTGTAGCCATTCGTGGTGAAGGCATCTGTGCTATTGTATGCATTATTTTTGACCCAACATTTGTACAGGCATGTCAGAATATGGTACTATTTTCACATGAATATTCTAGCCATTGTTTATTTTTATACCACAAGCTGCAAAATGACCGCCTTACCCCACTGTACAGGCGGGTAGTTGTTTAGATATACCTGGCACCTGCGGGCCGCAGAGGGGCGGCGTAGTTTCGGGCGACGAAGACTGCTGCTCCGGGGCCGGCGAGTCAGGCGGGAGTAAGCTAGTGTCCACAACGGAGGGTAGCGTGATGTCCGCATCTGACCTGTTGCTACTGTTTGCAGTAGATGCAGTGTTGCTGGCGTTTAGTGATGGTTGCTTTAACCATTTTCGTATAAATGATTATCGACAGATCAGATGTGTGTCACTGCTGTGGAAGCACTTTGGAAATGATGCACGCGCAGCGGAGCAGGTCACGCGCACCTGACACAATTTGTTGTTAGTATTTTTCGCTACGTTCTCTTTTTTGAATGGTTGCATAACGTTCAACTTCCCCGAAGATCTCAACGCGAAGCCTGAAGGGTAAACACCAGGTTTACTAATCTACCCGCACAATTTGTCCGGTGTCGCAATGTCTCGCTTCTTAAAAAACAAAACACCATTTAATTTCGGGTTAAAATGTGTTGTAACTGCGTTACTGAGCATTGTAACGGGTAATATATTACCCACATTTCATTAGTAATGCGTTACATTACTTCGTTACAGCAAAAAGTAATATATTACTGTAACTCCGTTACTTTTGTAACGCGTTACACCCAACACTGCTCCTTGCTGAGGTAACAGAGCAGGGACGTCGATCAGAGCAGGGGCGCCGATCAGAGCAGGAGCGCCTCACCTGACAGTGCTTTTACTCATCCACCTCACGGAGCCTGGAAAGTAAGGGGCAGGGCTGCCTCTCTTCTGCCGGCGTGGAAAGGAGGATTTGCACCGAGGGCATTGCGGAGTGGCCTGAACGTTCTCCACGTTCGGGCTGGGTCCTGCTTCTACCTCTCTTGCACTGCTGTACTTTGCTGCTGCGCTGAGGAGGATTTTGCACTGGAGACATCGCAGAGAGACGGAACGGCTCCACGTTCAGGCTGGGGCCTGCTTTCCACCTGTCCTGTTTCTGCTGTAGCGGAGCCTACCTCCACCTGTCGTGTGCTGCTGTGCTGAGGAGGATTTACCCCGGGGACATCGCGGAGAGACCGGAGCGCCTCCACGTTTCGGGCTAGAGCCTGTTTTCGACTGTCTTGTCTCTGCTGAGGAGGTTTTGTCCCAAAAACCTCACGGATGCTGTGCTGGTCTGGGGAAATTGCCCTTATCGTGATTCTGCTGTGCCTGTTAACTGTTTTTGACAGTGAGAAGTTCTCTATTCATCCTGAGAAGTCGACTGGATTCTGGTCTGTTCTTCCGCCCGCAGTGGGCATCCCCTGCAAAGGATCAGGTGTGTTACGCGAACAATTACTGGTTGCCTTGTCACAGACAATCAGTTTGGCAGAATATGTTTGTCTGTTTTGTTTGCCTGCTATGATGGTTCTTCAGGACTGCTTCTTTAGCTCTAATCACACTTTCACAGACTTTGCTGGTGATTTTAAAGTAGATGAAAATGTATGTGTGTCGATTAAGAGGAACATATGCCTGGTTTTCTTGCTATTATTGCTATCAGGAAATGTACAACCTAACCCTGGTCCGCCCAGTAGTAGTAGTAGTCAGATAGCTACTCCTGCTGTTAAAACACATCTTATCCTTTCACCATGTATTCTGTCGAAATAAAACCTAAAAGCCCTGAAGTTTATTTAGTTTTATCCTTCCGCTTAGAAAACTAGACAAAATGTCTAATAATTGAAATGATGTCGGCCCTGCACGTCCCTGTGAACACGGCTTCAGTCCACGGCAAGCCTTCAATCTCCGGCAAAATACCTGGGGCCTTATTTATAAAGGGATATAGGCCTACGCTCAAAAAATGGCGTACTGCAGTTTCTATACTCAATGTTTGCGATTTATAAAATACTAACTTGACGGGAAAACGTGCGGTCCTCCACGCAAACTCTAACCCATGCGTAGGCACTAAGCACAAAAACAGGAGAGACGAGAAACTGCGACACAGTTGGCAGAAAGAAGAATGGAGAGAAATATGTGGAAATAATACTATAAATAAAATGTTACCTCTCATTTATCATATATGAAGAATTCATTTTCAAACATTGATTAAAGCCAATCTTAAAATGATTTAACAAACGCCTGTTTGAGACTCCTCAGTGCACACAAAAACATAACTGGGAGAAATAAATAAATACGGATATGTTATTTAAAACCACCTCGAATATGTTGTGTTAATGTTATGAAATGTTATGAATGTTATGAAATTCTCATAAATGATGCGGTAAGCAGGAGGACAGAATTACGTCTAAACTGACGCCGTTTTGCATTTCTATAGGTTGTAGATACGAGCATGGTTTTATATATGTTTAATCGTGTTTTATGCCGCTTGCCAAGACTTGATAAGTCGCTCGTAAAACACAGGAGGTATGGAAACTAAGAGCACCATATGTGGTAAATTGTACAGCTAATATAACACAACACATTAGTTGTATTTCCTTTAACTGGTGGATATAGAGTTGCTGCAGAGGGGAGGGTTGAGATGTACAGGCTGAAGTGCAGACGCTGCGCACAGCTGATCGACAGCTGGGACACAAACCGCCAAATACAAAAACATAATTCAGATCCAGCCGTCATGACTCCACTCCGGAGGGATCCGCCGATAATTTCTTACAGTTTCTCATCAAGGGGGGGTCTCCTGTCCCCGGTACAAACACACTGCCTGAGGAAGGCTATGTGTATTTTTTTTTGTCATTAACCTTTTTCGGACCACTTATTTATTTATTTTGGTGACGATCCGACTTCCATGCTGCTACTCTGGTTCAAACTGCATCCACCAAACAATATGATTTATCTCGACCTCCCCAAAATAACCAAAATCTGACACGATGTGAGATGTTTTTTTTAGCTGTTCTGTCGTCATTTCCTGCGATCTTCTCCATGCAGTCAGTCAAAATGAATGAATGAAAGGGCGTTTCTTTGACTATTTATAGGCAAATATAGGCGTTACGTGAAGCCCGCAAAAGTTGCACCGCATTTCAAGTCGGTTGTGATTTATAAAGGGAAACAGGCGTAGGAAGTGCAATACGCACTTTCCTCGCCGGTACGCAATGTTTGGTGAATCGGAAAGTGGCGGAAAATGTATGGACCTATTTTTCGGATTTCTACTACGTAAGCAACCTTCCCACGTCAATCCTACGCACGGCGTTATACACGAGGCCCCTGAGCAGTGGAGGAGTGATTGAGATATCTAGAGATCTGAGTCCAGTGGGCTTCTTGTGCTTCTGTTCATCAGGACATCATATGACCAGCAGATCCTGTGTGAACGCTCTACGTTAGTCAGTGGACGTACGACAACATGCACAATAACTTATTGCAGCTATAGGCTATACTTTGGTTTAAATTGCGTGCATAAAATAGCTAGCGAGCTAACGTTAATTTCTCAGACTTTTTAACAAAAGTGTCAATGCTTTTCTTTCATTATAATTTGAGTAAAAGGTTGAGGAGATAACATTGTATTGTTTTATTTTTTCAGTGACAGATATAATGAAAAGAATATCAGTCCAAACTCAGCTTTGGTAAGGGATATACGCAGAGAGAAAGAGAGAAAGAGACGCAGAGAGAAAGAGAGAAAGTGATGGAAGTCAGAGAGGAACTGCAGGAGCAGCCTTCTGAGCACAGGGTTGCATTTACATTCTGTTCATGTGCCGTCCAACACAAACTATGTAGGCTTAATAACCCCATCAATCTATCTATCTGCAAAGTGAAATTAACTAAATGACTGAATGATATGTAATACACTGGCAGGAGCGACAAGTGAGGAGGAGCATACATTTAGCAATGAGGGATGAGTAGAGGACAGAGAGAGTAATGAACAGAAAGAAGACAGCGAGATTACTTTTCCAATGTTTTGTGAGCAATTTAGCCTCTTCCGCATGTCCAGATTATAATGTGGATCATTATTGGTAACAATCAACTGATTCTCGTGAATTATGCTTTCAAATATCTATTATACTGCAGCCCACTGACATGGTTTGAAATCAATATATTATCCAATTTGTCAATGTTGTCTGTTCGGCGCGGACTAAAAGCCGGAATGAAAGAATCTAAATAGTTGTCAAATCAGCTGAGAAGTACTTTGTGAATGTGAAAGGGATGCACTGGGAACATGTTAAAGATTTCCTAAATGATCACTTCCAACAATCTCAGACATGGACTGGATCATCCTGATGGTGTTAATTGTACTGCAGTGGAATGCTAGAAGTTTAATTGCAAATGGACAAAAAAGTTCCAAAAATATATTGACAACCTGGGAGAGAAACCTAATGTACTTTGTATTCAGGAAGCATGGGTGAACGCACAACTGGGTTTGATTGTAAAGGATACTGCAGTTAGAAGAGATAGGGACTCTGGCAGAGAGGGAGGAGTTGCAACATTCATATATACAGAGTGGGATAAGTTACAAAGTTATGCATGCAAGTACAGATCATGAAGCAATAGTTATAACGGTATGGAATGATAGAGGATCTATATGGTAAATTATTATAATCCATGTGGGAAATTAAATCAAAGTATATTAGAGGATGCTGGGGGTTCACTGCAAGACAAAGTAATATGGTGTGGGGATTTTAATTAACATAACTCGCTATGGGGAAGCAGTAGCACAGATGCAAATGGTGCAGTAGTTATTTTTATTTATTATTGTTCTGCATAGTCTCTTGTCCACACTCCAGTCCAGTTGGTGGCAGTAATGTACCTACAAGTTGGTTTGCCAACTGCCAATAAACACCAAAGAAGAAGAAGAAGAAGAAGAAGAAGAAGAAGAAGAACCTGGATTGAGGTGGCCTCTCGTAGCTACGGTTCTCTCTCTCTGTGTTCCTGAGAAAGTGTGTGTGAGCTCCAGCACTACTGATCCATCATCTGTGTGTCTGGATAATCCTCTGAATGGACTCAGTGCTCTTTTTTCCGCAGCGTTTACCTCGGACTATAGGAGCTAGCTTAGCATGCTAGCTAGAAACACGTTAGCAACACTAGTCAGACTGAGGGTTTGATGGAGAGAGAAACGGTGTGTTTAACGGAGTTTGCAGGAAAAGGTGATCTAGTAAACATGAGTAAAGTCCAAATGCTGCTGTCGTTGAAGAAGCAGCGACTCACTGCTGCTGCTGAAGAGATATTTGCTCTGTTTGAAAAAACGATAGCAGAGCTCGAGGAGGAGCTGTCTGTTTCCAAAGAGGAGAACGAGAGACTCCAGAAACTACTGGACGCTGTTTTACAGCCTCAGCTTCGGATACAGAGAGCAGGTCTGTAAAAATATATTTTATTAGAATAATTATAATTTATTACGGAAGAGCAAACCTACCAAAATAAATATATTTATAAGAATACATAAATTGAATAATATGCCATTTAATGTCCTGATTTAAATATTAACCATACATGTAGGCACTAGTTGATTAAATGTGACATAAATTGATAATTTAGTTTTAATGTGCTTCTTTATTCACCTTTTCTTATAAATGTGTAAAAAGCAAATTAAAACAATACTTTGGATTAATTCAAATTGCAGGAGAATAATTCGTTAAAAAATCAATGAATAAATACTTTCAATAATAAAGTAAACACATCTAAAATGTTACTTGATAAAGAATAGGGGAACTAGTACAAAGGTAATTAAAACATTAATATCAACTAATGTAAAATCTCATCAATCAATTAATTCCCACATGTATTTATAATATATTCTGTATATACAGAATATATATTTTGAGAGATATACACTATTATTAGACGCAGTCAAACGTTTGGACACATCGTCTCATTTGAAGTTTTTTATTTATTTAAATTGTTTCTACTTTGTAGATTTATACTGAAGACATCAAAACTATAAAATAATACATATGGAATTATCTAGTAAACAAAAAAGTGTTACAAAAATCCAGAATATGATTTATATTTTGCTAGCTACTGCAGAAAACTGTGGTAAGGCAAGGCAAGTGTATTTATATTAGGGCTGTACCCGAATATTTGACTATTCGAATATTCGTTCGTTGGCCAACTATTCGGGTTTCAATTAAATTATTCGGATATTCGTTTTTTTATTTCTTTTCAAAAAAATATTTTTTTTTTCCTAAATGTATGCTATCAATAAAGGCGAATTGCCATATTCTTATACTATATTTATACTTTTGAATTGCACTCTTAAAATGCGGAAATATATACAATCTCAGCCTGTGCTCCTGACATCGCGTTCACTCACAGTCACGAACGAAAAACGGCATGCTTCACCTCGCTTCACCTCGTTTCACACATCTTAACACAATATGCCGAAGACTTCAGCTGTGTGGGACCATTTTAAATTGGACGACGGTAAGAAGAAGGCAGTGTGCCAAATATGCGACAAGAAACTGGAGAGACAGCAAGCGCATTTCGTGGCATCTGCGGGCAGTGGCAAGTACTTCCGGCATCTGCCACAGAGGCCGCTACTCCGTGGTATCTGTGGCAAGTATATGCCACAGATGTGGTATCTGTGGCAAGTATATGCCACAGCCACAACTTGCCGTGGCAAGTAAATGCCACAACCATGCCACAACTTGCCGTGGCAAGTATATGCCACAACTTATATATGCCACAACTTGCCGTGGCATGTAGGCTATATGCCACAACTTGCCGTGGCAAGTAAATGCCACAAGTTAAGAGTTAAGAGAAGGTTTACGGTAGCTGCCACTCGCCTTCCGTGGCAAATGCTGATATTTAAACCCGTATTTATCGCGTAAAATGTCGCTGTTTTAGCATGACTTTATCGGACTGATCTGTACACAAGACTGATGATCTGTTACTGATGGTCCGATCATATTTTTCAAAAAGATTAAACATATGTTCTATAGATTTTACTTGGAGAACGTGGTTTGTTAAAATAAATAAACGTGCTATTTTTATCATAATAGTCGGTACTCGAGTTGAGGGGGGATGGCATCCCCCCTGAAATAAAAACGGTTAAAATCATCCCCCTTCTAAAACGCATGGCGGGACCAATACGATTTTCATTGCCATAAGCAATAGCTGTGCACATGATATAACCTTTCACCCTTGATGGATTTCCATCATACATAATACACATAAGGATTATCTTATGTTAATGTTGGTATAGGCTACTTGACAGTAAGTGTGCTTCTATTGTTTGTTTTATATATAAATATATACATTCACTTGAAAAGACTGTAATTTCCTATTGTTACTGTTTTACTTTATGACAACTAGTGGTCATTTTCTGTGTTTTTGTTATGTCAGTGTTCATTTACTGAGTTTGTGATTTGTGACTTATTAAGGAAAACATCATCCTTAAAATTATTTTTTTAAATGTATTTTTAAATGTTCTAAATTTGAAAAAAATAGATAAAAATAAACTAAAGTTAAAATCTTGTTTTTCATGCCCCAAGAGCAATAAAAACACTTTAAAAAATCCTGAGTGAGGCTTTCATAATTCATGGATGAAAGGGTTAAGAAAGACAAATATATGTTTCTATTGGTTTTAGTGAGATGGTTTATTGTAGTGTATTCTTACATATTCAGTAGGCTATATTGTTTATTCTTTAGATACTCTGTAGATAAATATCTACTAATAATGTGTAAATTATTTCCTGTTTCTTTTTATTATTATTATTTGCTGTAACGCAAAGATTTCAACATTTTAGATAAATAAATTAAATACAACGTATCATATCAAAATCTGTTTATGTTAATTAGCAACACAATGATTTGATATTTGCATGCATGACATATAACCTTTTTACTGATGCACACAAAAAGTTTTAACAAGGGTGTAATTATATTACATTGTAACCCTCTTTCCTCAACATATTAAATCAACTTTATACGGTTAAATGAGGATTGCTTGGAGTATCATGCTTAAGAGAACATTCTTCATGTTAATTGTTCACCACTTTCAAAACGCAATAAAAGGATGGATAAAAAAGCATGCATTGTGTCTTGATTTTTAATATACTGTCATGATTGTCTTAACGGAATAACATGGTTTGTTTGGATTCACCGATATCAATATCTAATAAGAATAATCTGAAGCATTTCAATAAAAATGTTCAACCAGAATTAAAATATTAAACAACAAAACAGATACAATGACATTAATCTGTTTATTAACAACGAAAATAATACAAATTAAGTACATATGCCTGGATTTAAAATAACACATTTATACATGTGTACAATCAAATATAACTGTCCTTTGCCTCATTTATAAAATATAAATCTTAGCATCTCACTAGCAGTGGCAACTGCAATCAGTTACAGCTGCCCTAAGTCTGTAGCCAAGTCTAATAACACCATTGTACACGTTGCTGTGTCAATACAGATATTTATTTTTAATTATATTCTTTACTAGTAACAATACACCTGGTTATCGTAGCAAGCAGTGGAAACTCCCCTCAAGAAGCGACAATTACCAAGGGCTTGCGTTGCAACGCTCACTTGCCAATATTTCTTTTTTTATTACAATATAGGCCTATGTTTAGCCTACTATCATAGATATAGCACGTTTGTTTATTTTAGCAAACCACGTAGGCTATTCCAAGTCAAATTGAATATAAATGATAATTTATTATCTTTTTGAAAAATAGAGATCGCACATCAGTCCTGTGTACAGATCAGTCCGATAAAGTCATGCCTAAACAGCGACATTTTACACGATAAATACGAGTTTAAATATCAGCATTTGCCACGGAAGGCGAGTGGCAGCTACCGTAAAACTTCTCTTAACTCTGGCATCTTGTGGCAACTCCCGTTCAGCATGCGCAAATGCCACGGCAAGTTGTGGCATATGCTTGCCACGGCAAGTTGTGGCATATGCTTGCCACGGCAAGTTGTGGCATCTGTGGCATTTACTTGCCACGGCA
Source organism: Notothenia rossii (assembly GCF_949606895.1). Classification (NCBI taxonomy): domain Eukaryota; kingdom Metazoa; phylum Chordata; class Actinopteri; order Perciformes; family Nototheniidae; genus Notothenia; species Notothenia rossii. The sequence continues at coordinate 3,555,252 of NC_136909.1, read as the reverse complement.
AGTTGTGGCATATGCTTGCCACGGCAAGTTGTGGCATCTGTGGCATTTACTTGCCACGGCAAGTTGTGGCATATACTTGCCACGGCAAGTTGTGGCATATGCTTGCCACGGCAAGTTGTGGCATCTGTGGCATTTACTTGCCACGGCAAGTTGTGGCATATACTTGCCACGGCAAGTTGTGGCATATAGCCTACTTGCCACGGCAAGTTGTGGCTGTGGCATATACTTGCCACAGATGCCACAGAGTAGTGGCCTCTGTGGGAGATGCCACAAATGCCAAGGCACATGCCACGGCGATGTAGTGGCAACACTCATTGTGTTCTAGTATGATAAATAAAATAACATTGTACCTTGAAAATCAATGCATTCGTTCATTTGACACGTTGGTGGTTTTAGGTAGGCTATACAGCGACCCCTTGTGGTTCTAGTGTGAAGTAAAAGTAGAAGTAGCCAACCTAAATGTTGGAATACTCTGTTACAAGTAAAAGTCATGCATTAAAATGTTACTCAAGTAAAAGCGCAAAAATGATTAGCATAACAATATACTTAAAGTGCATATTACATGTTTTCATTATAATGATTGATCATGAAAGTGTTCTCAAAGGTGGTAAAGGTGCAGCTAGTTTTAATGACTTTGTATACTGTAGTAGGGTATCTTGTGAATTTACTCCAGGAGTAACTATAAAGTCTGATTTAAGACTTGATTATCATCATTAATCAGAATCTGTAGTAAGTAACTAAAGGTAGCGTATTAAATAAATGTAGGGGAGTAGGCTACAATTACACAATTTACCTCTGAATTGTAGTGGGGTAAGTACTAAGTAACATACCATTTACATACTCAACTAAAGTACAACTAGGCTATTTCTAAATCACAAGTACAGTACTTGAGTATACAAGTTAGCCTATTTCCCACCTCTGGTCAACAATGTTAGATCTTTATGTCAACTTACTAATAATATATCTTGAGTATTATCATAAAAATAGCACGTTTATTTATTTTAACAAACCACGTTCTCCAAGTAAAACCTATAGAACATATGTTTAATCTTTTTAAAAAATATGATCGGACCATCAGTAACAGATCATCAGTCTTGTGTACAGATCAGTCCGATAAAGTCATGCCAAAACAGCGACATTTTACGCGATAAATACGGGTTTAAATATCAGCATTTGCCACGGAAGGCGGGTGGCAGCTACCGTAAACCTTCTCTTAACTCTTAACTTGTGGCATTTACTTGCCACGGCAAGTTGTGGCATATACTTGTCACGGCAAGTTGTGGCATAAGTTGTGGCATATACTGGCATGGTTGTGGCATTTACTTGCCACGGCAAGTTGTGGCTGTGGCATATACTTGCCACAGATACCACATCTGTGGCATATACTTGCCACAGATACCACGGAGTAGCGGCCTCTTTGGCAGATGCCGGAAGTACTTGCCACTGCCTGCAGATGCCACGAAATGAGCCAGGCCCTACTGAGAAACTGGCCTACCACGGTGGCACAACAACTCTGAAAAGTCACCGGATGCTGTAAGTAGTAGCCTAGCTTAGCCTAGCTGTTGTCAAGTTGCCATGATGAAGCTGCTTTATCCGCCATTTAAACAGTAACGTTACACATGATAAAATCGTGCACTTACTTTGCTTGGAAAATCTTTGCAAGCAACCAACCGAATTGTTTTTTTTTATATTAGTTTTTCAATTTTATCCGAATAGTGAAAATAATAGGAGCAATGTGGGAACATCTGGGGCTAAGGCAATTATTGGCATACAGTTAGTTCATTTATTTTTCGTTCTTCATTTATTTAAATACTGTTTACTGTATCGGTAACAAGTATTACACTGTTAGGCCTACTGTTACGGCTATGTTATTAAAAGTATTGTTGTTATAACAGAAATATGTGTTTTGTATCTTCAGGTTGTAAAAGTTATAGACGGAATTTGGAACCAGATTTGGTCCCCGGGCGCTGCACTGCGGCTGGGTTAAATGCAGAGGACACATTTAGTCTTAATGTATGCGAGTACTGAGACAATAAATAAATATAAATCGTAATAGTATGCTCTTTCTGCGCTTATGCTTAACAGCGTGTTGTCAGGTGTCTCAGATTCGGAGCCTGTTATGAAACCTTTTTAAAAAAAATATATATATTAAAAAAATTAAATAAAATCTCTTCACCGAATATTAGAATGTTCGCTGCTGATTACTACCGAATATCCGGAGCCCGAAAAATGGTATTCGGGACAGCCCTAATTTATATAGCACATTTCAACACAAGTTGCTTTACACAAATGAAAGACATTAAGAGCATTAAGAAACATATTATGAAATGACATTTAAAAACATTAATTTAAAAGCAAAGATACATGAATAAAAGTTACAGTGCAGTGTGAGATACACATATCTGAAATGTTTAGGTCTGACTCTCAATCATTGCTTACTTTTTAGCAGAAATAGTTTTCTATGACCTCCTTTTCTTTCTACTTTATTGTTTAACTTGTCCTTTAGTTATTTCAAGTGTTTCATGCTAAACAAACCCCCCTTTGGAAAATTATAATCTGACTTTATGGTACCTTTTTAGTTTTCGCCAAAACTATTCCTCTTTTTTATAAAGGCACTTTAGTTAAGTTTAAGTTGTCTTTTCTTGGACTTTTTTGGTGTCCTCCGCAAACCAGGGTCTTGAAACCAAACCGGCACACGCAGTGGACTTTAACCACAATAATGACTTTAACTACCTACGGGGGGGGGGGGACTTTAGCCCCAATAGACATATGGGACTTTAACCCTAAAAATAATAAGCCTGAATATATCAATTAAAACCAGCGTCAAAATGGCATTTAAAAACAGTCATTAAAAAGCCATGATATTAAAATAAACATTAAAAGAAAAAATACATGGATACAAGTTACAGTGCAGTTTAAGATATGGAGCATCCCTCTCCTCTGTCATCATCCTTCTGGACCTGTCTGCTGCATTCGACACGGTGAACCATCAGATCCTCCTTCGCACTCTCCAAAAACTTGGAGTTTCAGGCTCTGCACTTTCCCTCCTCACCTCATACCTCAAAGAGCGCACCTACAGGGTAACTTGGAGAGGGTCCGAGTCCGACCCTTGTCAATTAACTACAGGGGTCCCTCAGGGCTCTGTTCTTGGTCCCCTCCTCTTCTCCTTGTACACAAACTCGCTCGGGTCTGTCATTAGCCCGCATGGTTTTTCATACCACTGCTACGCTGATGACACCCAATTAATTCTGTCCTTTCCCCGCTCAGAGACCCAGGTCGTCGCACGCATCTCTGCTTGTCTAGCAGACATCTCTCAGTGGATGTCTGCTCATCACCTCAAGCTCAACCTTGACAAGACTGAACTGCTTTTCCTGCTGGGAAAAGATTGTCCCACTCTTGACCTAAAAATCAACATCGGCACCTCTGTTGTTTCCCAGACTCAAACTGCAAGGAATCTATGTGTGACCCTAGATAACAAACTGTCCTTCACTGCAAACATTGCTGCTACAACCCGCTGCTGCAGATACACGCTTTACAACATCAGGAGGATACGTCCCCAGCTGACCCAGAAAGAGACGCAGGTTCTGGTCCAAGCTCTCGTCATCTCACGCCTAGACTACTGCAACTCCCTCCTGGCTGTTCTACCTGCATGTGCCATCCGACCTCTGCAGCTCATCCAGAATGCAGCGGCTCGTCTTCAACCTTACTAAATTCTCCAACACCACGCCGCTCCTCCGCTCCCTTCACTGGCTTCCAGTAACTGCTAGAATCCACTTCAAGACACTTGTACTTGCGTACCATGCTGCGAATGGATCTGGCCCTTCCTACATCCAGGACATGGTTAAACTGTACACCCCAGCACGTGCACTCCACTCTGCATCAGCCAAACAGCTCGCTGCACTCGCATTGCGAGGGGGACCCAAGTTCCCATCAGCAAAAACACATGGGTTTGCTATCCTGGCTCCAAAATGGTGGAATGAGCTCCCCATTGAAATCAGGAGAGCAGATAGCTTGCACATCTTCCGGCGCAGACTGAAAACTCATCTCTTTCGACTCCACTTCGAGCGATGGAATTACTAACAAAGAACTGCTAACAGAGCACTTATATACTAATAAAGGGCTGGCTTATCTAAAGCCAGTTGAGTAGCACTTGAAATGTTTGGCTCTATGAAACCTGATGAACTTATATGATTCTGTTTTCTTCAAGGTTGTATCTTCCTGGTCGAATGTACTTATTGTAAGTCACTTTGGATAAAAGCGTCAGCTAAATGTAATGTAATGAATAGTTCAATTAAAAGCAGCGGCAAAAAGAAAAGTCTTTAGCCTGGATTTAAAAGTAGTCAGAGTTGCAGCGGACCTGCAGTTTTCTGGGAGTTTGTTCCAGATATTTGGAGCATCATAACTGAACGCTGCTTCTCCATGTTTAGTTCTGACTCTGGGGACAGAAAGCTGACCAGTCCCTGAAGACCTGAGTGATCTGTATGGTTCATAATTTAGCAGGAGATCAGAAATGTATTTTGGGCCTAAACCATTCAGTGCTTTATAAACCAGCAGCAGTATTTTTGAAATCCATTTTTTGATACACAGAAAGCCAGTGTAAAGACTTCAGAACAGGAGTGATGTGATCCACTTTGTTAGTGTTAGTGAGGACTCGAGCGGCGATGTTCTGAATCAGCTGCAGCTTTCTAGATGTTTTTAGTGAGACCTGTAAAGACACCATTAGAGTAGTCCAGTCTACTGAAGATAAAAGCATGGACATGTTTTTCCAAATCCTGCTGTGACATTAGTCTTGTAATCCTAGATATATTCTTTAGGTGATAGTAGGCTGATTTAGTAACTGTTTTAATGTGACTGTTGAAACTCAGGTCAGAGTCCATGACTACACCTAGATTTCTGGCTTTATCTGTTGTTTTGAACATTGCAGGCTGAAGCTCAGCGCTAACTTTTATACGTTCTGCCTTGGCTCCAAAAACCATTACCTCAGTTATATCTTTGTTTAATTTGAGAAAGTTCTGACACATCCAGTCATTGATTTGTTCAATGCACTTACTCAGTGTTTGAATTAGAGCATAGTCTCCTGGTGAAATAGTTATGTAAATGTCTGTGTCATCCACATAACTATGGTAACTTATTATGTTTTTTTTTCATTATCTGAGACTGTGGTAGCATGTAGATGTTAAAGAGAAGAGGCCCCAAGATGGAGCCTTGTGGTACCCCACATGTCATATTTGTCAACTCAGATGTCTATTTACCTATAGAAACAACGTTTTTTTTAGTCGGTCTAGTAATATGTTGTGGTCAACAGTGTCAAACGCAGATCTAATAATACTAACACTGAAGTTCTGCCACTGACAAAAAAGTATTCAGTCAGCCACCAATTGTGCAAGTTCTCCCACTTAAAAAGATGAGAGGCCTGTAATTTTCATCCTAGGTATACCTCAACTATGAGAGACAAAATGAGAAGAAAAATCCAGAAAATCACATTGTCTGATTTTTAAAGAATTTATTTGCAAATTATGGTGGAAAATAAGTATTTGGTCAATAACAAAAGTTCATCTCAGTACTTTGTTATATACCCTTTGTTGGCAATGACAGAGGTGAGATCTTGCGTGGAGCCCCAGATCGAGGGAGATTATCAGTGGTCTTGTATGTCTTCCATTTTCTAATAATTGCTCCCACAGTTGATTTCTTCATACCAAGCTGCTTACCTATTGCAGATTCAGTCTTCCCAGCCTGGTGCAGGTCTACAATTTTGTTTCTGGTGTCCTTTGACAGCTCTTTGGTCTTGGCCATAGTGGAGTTTGGAGTGTGACTGTTTGAGGTTGTGGACAGGTGTCTTTTATACTGATAACGAGTTCAAACAGGTGCCATTAATACAGTTAACAAGTGGAGGACAGAGGAGGCTCTTAAAGAAGAAGTTACAGGTCTGTGAGAGCCAGAAATCTTGTTTGTTTGTAGGTGACCAAATACTTATTTTACCGAGAAATTTACCAATTAATTCATTAATAATCCTACAATGTGATTTCCTGGATTATTTCCCCCCATTCTGTCTCTCATAGTTGAAGTGTACCTAGGATGAAAATTACAGGCCTCTCATCTTTTTAAGTGGGAGAACTTGCATAATTGTTGGCTGACTAAATACTTTTTTGCCCCACTGTACATGCATATTTACCATTTACCTCACTGCATAAAAAAGTAACTGTGTTGATAATAATAATAAACAGGAATTATATTTGCAAAGTAGAAGCATCTTTTGGTAGCCATGCTGGTTAAGGGTGCATTGAATTCTGAATAAATCACCAACAGTGAGACCAGCAAAGCCCCCCCCCCTCACACCTCCTCCTCCTTGCTCCACAGTGGGAGCCACTCATGCAGAAACCATCCGCTCACCTTCTCTGCGTCTCACAAAGACACAGAGGTTGGAACCAAAAATCTCTATTTTGGACCCATCAGACCAAAGTAGAGATTTCCACTGTCTAATGTCCAATCCTTGTGTTTCTTGTCCCAAACAATTCTCTTCTTCTTGTTGTTCATCCTCAGTAGTGGATCTTTGCAACAATTGAAGTCCTGATTCACGCTGTCTCCTCTGAACAGTGGATGTTAAGATTGTCTGCTCCTTGAGCTCTGTGATCATTTATGTGGGCTCTAATCTGAGGTGCTTTAATTAGCGGTTTTCTGAGGCTGGTAACTCTGATATATTTATCCTCTGCAGCAGAGGTAACTCTTGCACTTCCTTTCCCGGGGAGTGGGGGAGGGGGGAGGCCTCATGAGAGCCAGTCTCATCATAGCGTTCAATGGTTTTTGCGACTGCACATACATTCACAGTTCTTGACATTTTCCGGATAGACTGGCCTTCATTTCTTAACGTGATGATGGACAGTCGTTTCTCTTTGAGTTGAGTGGTTATTGCCATAATAGGGATTACAACAGCAGTCAAATAGGGCTCTCCACTGTGCACTAACCCTACCTCTGCACAACACAACTGATGGTCTCAAACACATTCATCATCTACATCCTCCCCCTTGGTCAGATTCTCCGCCATCACAACCTGGACTTTCACTGCTATGCTGACGACACACAGATCTACCTCAGCACCAAATCCCCCCACAACCCCCCTCTCACACACATCGAATCCTGTCTGACTGCAATAAAATCATGGATGCAACACAACTTCCTCAAACTCAACAGCAATAAAACTGAACTCCTCATCGGCTCCAAATCCACCCTCAGCAAAACCCCCAACCTGACACTCACCATCAATGGCACCCCTGTTTCCCCCTCCACCCAGGCACGCAACCTTGGCGTGATATTCGACCCCACCCTCTCCCTCGACCCCCACATCCGCCAAGTTGTAAAAACCTCATTTTTCCACCTCCATAATATCGCCAAACTCCGTCCCTCTCTCACCCGCCCCGCAGCTGAGCGACTCATTCACGCCTTCATCTCCTCCCGGCTTGACTATTGCAACCCACTCCTCTTCGGCATCAGCACAACATCCCTCAGTAGACTCCAGCGTGTCCAGAACGCAGCCGCCAGACTCCTCACCCACACCAAATCATGGCATCAAATCACCCCGGTACTCAAAGAACTCCACTGGCTCCCCGTCTCACACCGCATTCACTACAAACTCCTGGTCCTCACCTATAAAGCCCTCCACCATCTGGCCCCCCCCTACCTCACTGACCTCCTCATCCTCTACCAACCACCCCGGTCCCTCAGATCCACCTCAGCCGGTTTGCTTTCAATCCCCAAGGCCAAACTCCGGAGCTTCGGGGACAGAGCCTTCTCTGTGGCAGCCCCGAAGCTCTGGAACTCCCTCCCCCAAGACCTCCGTGAGTCTGATTCCCTCACCCTGTTCCAGTCCCATCTCAAAACCCACCTCTTCAACTCTGCTTATCCTTAAACCCGCCCCTCCCCCCTCTGAACCAACATCCTCCTGACTGCTTTTCTGTTTTTGTTTTTGTTTGTGTTTTTTTTCTTGTTTTGTTTGTCGACCTTACTCGTAATGTAAAGCGTCTTTGGGTCTAGAAAAGCGCTATATAAATCCCATTTATTATTATTATTAAGGCTCACGTGTTAATTTGATTTATTTTTATTTATTTTACCTTTATTTGACCAGGATAGGTCTCATTGAGATTTAAAATCTATTTTTCAAGAGAGTCCTGGCTCAAGAATGATAACAGCACAGTTTCAGACAATTTTACAGTTACTGGCAATTAAAAAACACACAATCACAACACAGTCATACACCAAGTTTAGCCAAAGCATTTACAGACACAGCGGCCTGCTTCAAGGTCAGTTAAAGTTGCTTTGAGTGTGTTTAATGAGACCAGGGTTGCGTTCCAATAGTCCATTTAGCTTAGGAACCTTCCTAACCAAGTGAAATGACCCAGAAGTACGTCAGTGGCAGCAATGTTAAGTGCCGTTCCAATTCTCCAAATGAAAGGAAAGGAGGTTTCAAACTTTCTTTATAACCTCCTTTAGCTTAGGAACCACTGGACCTCCCTTACCGAAAGGAGAGGAGAAAATGCTGCCCCACAATGCCTTGCAGCCGCAGCATTTGCGTCACACAACAGTCGGCCGTTCACGGACACAAACGATTATGACGGAGAAATTATATCATGAAAGTTACGGTGCTTATTAAGCATTTTAAAACGTATGTGGTAAGTTGCCAAAGTAATTTGTTTTGAACGTTCATCAGTATTATAATCAAAAAGAGAAATATGAACGTTAGTTTTTACTGAGATGATCAAATAGTCAGCTTTTCACTGAGCTGTGTGGGGTTTGCTCAACTTTTAAAAGATGTTTTAATGGTGATGTACACAGTGATAGATGTTATAAATACATTTGTATTTATTTTAAGATATTTTCATACAATCATACGTATTGGGATCATTTATTTTAATGTGGACCGGAGGGAGAGGGTGACGAGCATAAATTCACTTTCATTTTTTATTTCAATTACAACTTTGGTCATGAAGAATATGTTTCTCTGTTGTCCACGTTCATAAAGCATAAAACAACAGCATCAGAGCACGGTGCAGAGTCTCTAGATGAGTTTACAGTAGTCCCTCGTTCTTATTAAACATCCATGTTGTAGTCCGTTGTATAGAACACTGTAGTTTCCATAGTTTCACCACAGCAGCAGACGCACACAATGACGTCCGCTGGCGCATCATAAACACGTCAGATAGTGAAAGTGCAGTCGGATTCTCTAAAGTACCGCAGTCTTTTCTCCTAAGTCCTTTTGAATTCCCTTGAACTATCCCTTAACCCCGTGACGTTTCACTCAGAGGTCAAGGAATAGGAGATAGGGTTAGAAGTTAGGAGCTGATTTTTGGATTATCGGAACGAAACCCAGCTCTCTGAGTTTCAGCTCAGTTTGAAGCAGGTTCCAAGCTTGAGGGGCAGCGTAACTGAATGCCCATTTCCCAAATTCAGTTCGGACCTTTGGTACAGTTAAAAGGAAAAAGTTCTCGGAGCGAAGCCGATAGGATCCTGTGCATTTTCTGTTTATGTACATCCTTAGATGAGGGGGAAGAGCACCAAGAATAGCCTTATATATAAGGATGTGCCAATGTTTCAGTCTACACGTGGTCAGGGAAGACCATCCAACACGAGTGTATAGATTGCAGTGGTGCGTCAAGGTTTTGAGGGTTTGTGATGAATCTCAGTGCGCCGTGGTAGACGGTGTCCAGCGAGTGAAGGCACTGAGAAGATGCATTCACTTAAACCACATCTCCATGATCCAGCACAGACAGAAAGGTTGCAGACACTAGTCTCTTTTTGGCCTCATGGGAAAAACAAGACTTGTTTATAAAGAAAAAACCTAATTTTATTCTTAATTTTTTCAAGAGTTCCACAATGTGTTGTTTAAAAGACAGGAAATTATCAATTATAATTCCAATATACTTATACTGCAGCACAGATTCAATCTCAGTCCCCTGCAAGGTGGTGATAGGAGGAAGGTTCAAGACCTTGGATTTTGCTTTCGAGAACATCATTAGCTTTGTCTTGGCAGCATTTAAAACAAGTTTCAAATCACTCATGTTGGATTGTACAATGTTAAAAGCATTCTGGAGCTGACAAAGAGCCTGTTTCGGGATGGACGCAGAACAATAAATAACTGTATCAGCATAAAAATGCAAATTTGCATTCAAAACATTGTTATTAAGACTGTTAATGTAAATAATAAATAACGATGGTCCTAAAACAGATCCCTATGGCACACCCTTGGATACCTGAAGAGAGGTTGAAGTTAAGCCTTCTGCCCGCACACACTGTGATCTGCATGATAGATAGTTCTCGAACCAACAGACAGCCTTACCTGAAAGACCGATACTAACAAGTCTTTGTAACGGTAAGGCATGATCCACTGTATCAATCTGCTCTCTATTGTCTAATAAGTAAATAAGATAATTTACTACTTTAAGGCAGCTGTTGTAGTGCTGTGTTTTTTTCCTAAAACCAGATTGAAACTCAGATAAAATATTATTTGTTGATAAAAACTCCTTCAGTGGGAAATGGACCAGAGGTTCCAGTACTTTATATAAAACACATAAATTGGGGATGGGTCTGTAGTTGTTTAGGAGAGTGGGGTCACCCCCTTTTAACAGTGGGAGAACAAAAGCAGATTTGCAAATAAGGGGAATTTCGTTTGACTCAAAGGACAGATTAAAAAGATAAGCCAAGGGCAAAGCTATACAAACCAGAAGCAATAAAATGTTCATTAAAACAACCAAGCATTTCTGCCTTCACAATGCAATGTGGAAGCTCTATAACATTTTTGTTTGCAGCTAGTGATTTAGTAGTTTTCCAGAATTTAAGGGGATTATTTAGGTTGCCTGAAGTTTCAGTTAGGAGCTTTTCTGATTTTAACGGTAAATTCATTTCGCAGCTGCCTGAAGAGCAGCCAATGTGACCCAAGACCTGTACTCCTGGCTTTTGACCATGCCACATTGCGCTCATGTAGTAAATCAGAAAGATCTGATGTGAACCAAGCATTGTCTCTGCCTTTTACTCTGTAGTTTCTTATGGGGGCATGCCTATCAACTATTTTAATAAAACCATCATAAAATAATGTCCAGGCAGTTTCAACATCTGCAATGAGATTGATTTTGTCCCAATCAAATAGAAACAGGTCGTGGAAAAAACCCTGCTCTACAAAATGTTTCATATCACGCTTTATGATGACACGGGGTTTTGTCTTAGGGACTTTTGTATTCCGTACCGTGGCAATGACACAGTGGTCACTGATGTCATTTGCAAATACAGAAGCAGGGGTGTATTTATGAGAAGCATTTGTAAGGATTAGATCAATTAAGGAGGATTTTTCAGGAGATTTCAGATTGGGTCTAGTGGGACTGCCAACAATCTGAAAGCGATTTAAGGAATTGCAGTATGTTTTAACATCATCAGATGCTGGTAGCAGCCAGTTCCAGTTAGTTTCAGTATAGTTAAGACTGGACAAAAGCTGCATTAAAGATGGTAAAGCGTCGCTGACAGCTGAAGGTCGTCTGTAGCAACCAACAACAGTAATATGGAGCGCTTTTGATACTTCCAAGTCAAGAGCCAAAAGTTCAAATTGTTTTGTCAGTGACTTAGAGAGAATAGTTTTTACATGAAACTTTGATTTAACATAGACTGCAACACCTCCACCCTTTTTAGGTCGATCAGTCCTATACACATTATAGCCGTCAATGCAAATATCCTTGCTTGAAATTGATTTGGTTAGCCAAGTTTCAGATATCACTATTATATCAGCATCGGTTTAATGTGCCCAAATACGAACCATATCCATTTTATCAATCAAACTGCGGACATTCAAATGGATGAGAACAAGACCAGACCTTGATTTAAAATCTGCTGGGGTGTTAAAATTAACACAAGAATCTGGTCCAGGGTTAGGTTGCACATTTCCTGAAATCTACAATAAGGCTACAATTAGACACCTATAGACAGGCCTAGGTGGACTTTTTGACGGCTCTCTCTTAGTGTTTAAACCTAACACAAAATCATGAACATGACTTGAAGAAATAATAAGGTTGTCTAGTAGAGCCATGAGGCTAATCAGACGGGCCAAGTCCACAGATCCGCTCTTGACGGATGCGGGAGAGAGGATCAGAGGGAGGGGGCTCAACATTGTGCCCAGCGAAGCACGTTCCCCGTCCTGGTAAAACCGGGGTTGGGAGAAATGGACGGGATATTTCGGTCCCGTGGGGACTTCCCCCAGTGCTGCTCCAAATTAAAAGGGATAGGACAGCCAAAAGCAGTGACATAATTAAAATCCCACGAAACGTGGAGAACCCGACCAAAACAGCAGACTCTTGAGCTCCACGCCAAAAGACAAATTAGCGAAGAACAAAATCAGGGTCAATCCCATGTAAATCCTTTCCGGGACCACCCGATCAGCTGGGGGACGATGCGTGTCGTGACGTCACATGTATACATCGCTGGTTTAAAAGTTTAAAAAACTGGATCAGTAGGGATCGTAACACAGTCAAGTAATTGAAAACCATTCCAGGTGTCTACCTCATGAAGCTGACTGAGAGAAGCCAAGAGTGAGCAAAGCTGTCATCAAGGCAAAAAGGGTCTACTTTGAAGAATCTAAAATAAAAATCATATTCTTGATTTTTTTTTTTGCACTTTTTTATTACCTAGATAATTCCATATGTTTTCTTTTATACTTTTGATGTATTCAGTATTAATATACAAAGTAGAAACACATTAAAATAAACAAAAACCATTGAATGAGAAGGTGTGTCCAAACTTTTGACTGTTGTTTCTGACTGTGTGTTTCCTGTTACCTGCAGACGTCCAGCTGCTGGTGGTGGTTAAAGAAGAGCTTCTCCCTGACCAGCAGGAGTGGAGCACCAGTCTAGACCAGGAGGACCCAGAGCCCACCCAACACATTAAACAGGAACAGGAGGAACTCAGGATCAGTCAGGAGGGAGAGCAGCTTCAGGAGCTGGCGGAGGCTGATATCACAAAGTCCACTTTCACTCCTGACCCTGTGAAGAGTGAAGATGATAAAGAGAAACCTCAGTCCTCACAGCCTCATCAAAGACAAACTGAACACATGGAAACAGAAGCTGATGAAGACGACTGTCGAGGTCCAGAACCAGCCAGGAACTCAGATCCAGAGAGCGGTTTACAACCAAAGACTGAGGATGACACTGGAGACTCTTCTGAACCTGAAACTGGAGACTCTTCTGATCATGAAACTGAAGACTCTTCTGAACCCGATACTGAAGACTCTTCTGAACCTGACACTGAAGACAGTGCTGATTGGAAGGAGACCAGAGAACCTGCGTCAGGCTCAAACTCACTGAAAAATAGACAAGAATCTGTCAGTGATTCAAGCCGTAGTGCTGTAAAGAAACAATTCGGCTGCTCTGTGTGTACGAAATCTTTTACATATAGAAAAAATGTTCAGCGACACATGAGAATCCACACAGGAGAGAAACCATTCAACTGCTCAGTCTGTAAGAAAGCTTTTTCACAGAATATACATTTAAAGGAACACATGAGAGGCCACACAGGAGAGAAACCACACAACTGCTCAGTCTGTGAGAAAGCTTTTTCACGGAGTGGAAGTTTAAAGGCACACATGAGAGGCCACACAGGAGAGAAACCACACAACTGCTCAGTCTGTAAGAAAGCTTTTACACGGAGTGGAAGTTTAAATGCACACATGAGAGGCCACACAGGAGAGAAACCACACAACTGCTCAGTTTGTGAGAAAGCTTTTTCACGGAGTGGAAGTTTAAAGACACACATGAGAATCCACACAGGAGAGGAAATATACAGCTGCAATGTTTGTGACAAAATATTTAAATGGCGTAGTGATTTCAAAAGACACAAGTGTGTTGGTCGTCAGTCCTCACAGCTTAATGAATAAGTCTTAAGACAGACAGTTCACACATGAGAAAAATCAGTCTGACTGGATTAACATTGTTGCACAACATTCATATAAGCAGGGCTGCACATAACTGGTGAGAGAGAGAGAGAGAGAGAGAGAGAGAGAGAGAGAGAGAGAGAGAGAGAGAGAGAGAGAGAGAGAGAGAGAGAGAGAGAGAGAGAGAGAGAGAGAGAGAGTTTACTTGGGCGGGCTGCCCAGGTGCGCGAGCACGACGGCATCTGCGATCCCTCGCTCTACCCCTCTATCGCGTGAAGGGTCTGCTTTATATGCTCCGCACAATAACCTTGCTGCATGCTCACTAGCGCACCTCCCCCCCCCCCGTTCATAAAGTCACAAACCAACATCTCCAGGTGCTCCTTTGAGAACCAGGGCAAAAAAGTTATGTGCACCCCTGCATATAAGACTTAAATGAACTCCATTTTATCAACATAAGTGGACAATATGTTTAATGTTTTTGTCAAACTGATTTTCTGATTTAAAAGTTAACCACTGACTGTTAATTAACCATTTTATTTTGGATTGAGGGCTCCAAGTTTCCATATAGAGATATAGGATTATTTGATGTATTGTTATTTATTTCTAAATGTTTAGTATCATTGGTATCCTGTTAATGAGCCCTGTTTTACATAAAAGTACCTGTTATCTGATTGTTTTTGCTTCTATAACTCTAAGGGAATACATTTGCCTATTTTGTATCCTGATGACCTTATGCCGTTACATGTAATACGTTACTCCCTAAGCCTGATTTCACCCACCTGCAACCGATTCACTAATAATCACAAATATTAATTTCTTTGACCCCTTGACTCGACTATTTCTTGTTTAATAATCGTTACATCTCCTCAGGACCAAGTTCCCGTGTCCTGCCTTTCACCCACTGCTCATTTAAGGTGGACTGACCTTTACAATGGACCAGCTAGTCTTAGTGTCTTAATGCAAACGTTTTGTAAAGTGATGCTAGGCCAAAGATGTGCTGTTGGGTTGTGTGCTCTCTGCAGGACGGTGTCTGTACTCAAAGATTGGTTATGAAATGAGAGCTTCACTCTGTTTGTGTTGTCCAAACGAAGCCAACAGAGCGATACGTCTTCTTTCCAGCAGATGGCATAAATGTTACATCATCCAGTTCAACTGTCATCCACATATTAATGATTCAAAACAGCAATGTGTAAGATATGGCTAGTAATTGACTATTTCAACAGAATGTGAAGGGGTTACAGTCTTGAGGCCATGTCCAATATGTTTATGTTTTGTTTGATTAAATCTACTGAAATTAGCATTCAATGACTAAATTATTCTTAATTACTGTCATTACATCATGGGTTTGCATTGCAAAATTAGAACTTATAAAACCCAACTTTATTTCTTCTAAGTTGCGGGTGTTCATTGTTTAGGAGTCCGCTGTGTTTCATCCAAGCTTCCACTTCGTGCTCCGATATTGCTGAAAGTATCTGTTGTATGCTTTACCTGCTCCAGTAACACAAGTGTAATTCACTGGACAGAGACAAGAGATAGTGGATGGATCCAGAGGAGAACCAGAAGATAGTCCGTATAGAGCCTTCAGGTTCTGAAAAGGATCAGGGACAGAGCTAGAAAAAAACTCCCAAAACCTGAATAGAGCTAGAAGATAGCCAGTACAAAGCCAAGAAAGACCCAGTAGAAGGACAGGAAGGAGCCAAAAGAGTTTGTGTTTTTTTATTTACTAATATTCAAGTTCTTCTCTTAAGATATTATAACTTCCTATCTCAACATGTATCCTTTTTTTCCAATTTAAAAAGAAACTTACATTTTTGCTGCCAATTATTGACATTGTTTCACAGCTTTAGCTTTTATTTAAATATTTAGAGTTTTTTCTTTACATATAGATGACAAAGGATGAACAGCACGATCCACTCTGCTGGATTCTTCCCAAATCTGCTCCAAATGCATGCAAACATCTGGCTTTATCCATACTCCTGCTGTTGTATTGTTCTGGATTCATAGTGAAGTGTATTAGATGTTCTGCACTGTTATTGTTATGTATTACTATTTAATATAAAGTGAAATACCCATTAAAAAAAAGTCAGAAATGAAAAGAGACCCACTTAAGGAAAAAGGTTCTGAACCAGTGAGAGTTCTTCATTTGCACATAAACATGGTAAAAGATGTAAAGCTGTGACCAGCTGGCGTCGCCCTCTGCACCAATTTAACGCTTGCATTTTATTGATTTATTTTGCCTTTTATACCACACTGCAAGTCTGACATTTATTAAAGACACGACTGGAAGTTACACTGCAGATTTAAACATTTATAAACACAGCTCAAGTCTTTCAAAGCCAGAAATATTTCTCCGTGTCACCTTGTTTATTATCTTGCCTTTTTTTTCAAAGCTAGAAATATTCAAATTCAAATCAGAGCCTGTTGAATCAAAGGGAAAGCAATCATCTAAGATAGGGGTTTTCAAAGTGTGGGTAGGTGAGCCTCCCGTCAGAGAACATAAGAACAGCCGCGTCCCCCTCCCAATTATTATTGCTTTTATTGTTATTATTATTGTTGTTGTTGCTATAATGCAGGGGTATTCAACTGCATTTCAAAGAGGTCTAGTAAGAGAAAATGTAATTAAATGCTCTGTTTTCGCTGTCTACCTTCCGCCATTTGAAATTACTCCGACTGTTTCTCTCCTCTTGTCTCGTCTCTGTGTGTGTGTTTGAATCTATCGTGCTGACTGCACCGATTTGATTGGCTGAGTAGCGTCACCTCCTTAAAACATTAAACAATAACTTTTTTAAACCTTTTTATTTTTATATTTTAAACATATTGTATAAAACTCCCCCACTACTTGGACTATTCCTTGCACCCCTCTAGAATAAACCCGAATGGTCTCAACCATATTGCATCAGTAACGTGCACTTTTTATTATAACAAGATCGCAAGGACGCTGGTAGCGATCGGAAAAATTGAGTGTTGTTCAGTTTGTGTGTTGTGGAACATGCGTGTCCGTGCATGAAAATATACCACACACCCAATTACAATTGCAGGTTCAATTCACTACCCTGGAAGTTAATACAGTTGTTGAAGTTGGAACAGCCTGTGGACAGCCGTTCTTCCTTGCATGTCAGTCGCCGACACCTTCTTACAGAGGACAGGCACATCTAGCTGCAGCACGACCCGTATTATTACGCACGCCGTGTTCTCAAGACATATTTTTTGTAACATTTTCAACATGGTGGATAAATCCTTATATGCTCCCGGCAACACACTGAACGTTACCCCATTACACTCACCCCTACTTTGGTGGGAACAATGAGTCTGCATCTTTGGTGCACACAGGTATAAACGCAGATCTTCCTCTGGCTGCAGCCTTTACCGGTACTTGCTTTTGATCAAAGTCAATGCGGAAAACCTGCACTCACACAGGTAGGTGGAGGTGAAGGGAATGAGCACTTTTACAGCCTTTTTGGCGAGGTGGTAGGGGTTTCACCAACTAATCGACTAGTCGACTAGTCGACTACCTTTACCACTAGTCGGCGCTGTAGGCCCTAGTCAACTAGTCGTGAACAAAATTGAGGTAAACGAGGTGCTGCAAAATGCTCCAAAACACGTCCGACATTCTTATGTATGGCAGTACTTCAACGAAGATGTAACCAACTCCACAGTGAAGTGTCAGTTGTGTACAGCTGTACTGAAGTACAATACAAATGCATCTGCTATGCGCAACCATCTGAAGATGAGACACCCGCTGCCGACAGCTAGCACTAGCAGTAATGCTAGCACCAATGAGCAACGGACCGGCGTCAGCACTGAACAGAGGCAAACGAACAGCAAGAAAACACGGGTCAACAGTGATGCGGATGATGAGCTACGGGATTACTGCCAGCGGACACCGCATATCCCCACAATGGATAATCCACTGGAGTGGTGGGCAGAAAACGTGCACCGCTTCCCCCGCTTTCGAGGAGCTACCTGGCTATTCCAGCCACAAGCACCCCGAGTGAGAGGGTTTTTTCCCTGGCAGGCAACAATGTCACCCGAAAGCGGTCAAGCCTCCTTCCCTCACATGTCGATGCGTTGGTGTTCAAACCAAACCAAAAATATGGAAAGGTGGACGTTATCGTGGAGGACAGCGAATAAAGTGTTGCGCACTGGATTTACGTGGCATTTATGTAAACAAGAGTTTTTTGCTGTCGATTTTGGTGAGTCCAGTTACTGTTTGTTATTTACTCAGCCATGTAACACAAATTAAAATGCAGTGTTTAATGTTACTGTATGAGTTCCAATATAAAATACAGTTGTACACCTCTTTGTGTGTCTTTATTATGACGTAACCTCTAGTCGACTAGTATTTTGAAAAACGTGTCGACTAGTAAATATTGGTAGTTGTGAAACCCCTACGAGGTGGGGGAACTCACTGTCCACAGCCACAAGTGGGCAAGTGTCACTTTACTCGTTCTTTTTCTCGTTCTTTTGTGTCTCACGCTGCGCCTCCCCTGAAGCTCTCTGGCGCCCCCCAGGGGAGGCGTGCCTCACACTTTGAAAACCACTGATCTAAGACAACAACATTTGTGAAGCGGATAAGATCCACTCAGCGT
>NC_136909.1:3379425-3536566 GCF_949606895.1 Notothenia rossii | reverse complement strand
TTGCATCGTCTGACACAACATATTAGCTGCCATGCAGAAAGACAGTGACAAAAGAATCCAGCAGCTTTATGACAATGAAAAGGAAGATAAAGAGAATTTATTGGAGAAAGCCGAATGTGTTGCCCTGACTGGGGATCATTGGACCTCGGTAAGCAATTCAAATTACCTCTGTGTGACGGCACACTTTATTGACATCTTCTCACTGTTCTCAGGTCAAATATTTATGTGATTAAAAATGTGATTAATTTCGATTAATTAATTACAAAACCTCTAATTAATTAGATTAATTTTTTAATCGAGTCCCAGCCCTAGTTATTTTTGTTATTTCAATGGGGAAGAACTAAACAAATTAGAAACAGAATTCACATTGATTAATTGTATAGTGTGGATTATGGGCTATTAGTACATAAAATACCTGCAGTGGTGGTAGTAAGTAGATTTACTCAAGTACTGTACTTATATTGAGGTAGTTAAGTATTTCACTTTTGCTTCTTTGTAATTCTACTCCTCTACAGTTCAGAGGTAAATGATATACTTTTACTCCACTACATGTATTTAATACATTTAGTTACTTTACAGATCTGGATGAATGATGTGAAATATAATCAACTCTTAAATCAGACTTGGGTTTCCACCTGGAGTAAATGACAAGCTACCCTGCAGTATACTACTTTTACTTAAGTACTCGATCTGAGTACTTCTCCCACCTTACACGTAATTGGAGTGACAGAACTCAGAGTTAAGGAAGTTGAAAACGGTGCATTTCTCCGTATGAATATGATGCCTTTTTAGCCAGCTGATGGACAGATTGCTTGTGTTTCCGCGAAAATACTTATGCAAACGAGCATTGACCACATGGAGCTCTGTAGATTAGATTATCACTTTTGAACACTATGTTCTCCAACGGCAGATCTATATTGGGGTAAGTGATGTGGTCTGAGGGTGGGGGTGATATGGTCAGAGGAGGGGGGTGATGTGTTCAGAGGATTTGGTGTGGGTGATGATCCGGCAGCTGAGTTTTGAATGATTTGGAATGTATTGAGGAATTTGATGGGAAGGCCTGAGAGCATGGTATTACAATAGTCAATACGGGATGTGAGGAATGCATGAACCAGGACTTCAGTGCTGAGACAGGGCGGAGTCTGGAGAAGAATGCAGTCCGGGGGATCTTTTTTATGTGGGGTGCAGACAGCGTTTCCGCCAGGGGGGCGTCTTGCTGTCCAAAAATATTAATAATTCGAGAGAAGATCGAGAGTTTTTATCGCTTGAAATAACGAAAAGGGACAAGGACATCCCTCTGTTGGAGGAAAAAAAGGAGTCTGGTGGGATTCTTTTCGGAGTATTGAATATCGTTTCCTGACATCGAAGGTGCCTGCAACAGGACAACACGGAATGAGCTGCGAGCACCAGAGCCTCGCAGCGGCGAAACTGAGGCTCCGTGGTAAACTTTGGCAACATGAAGAGCCGTTTGGGAGCCGAAACAGCCGGCGCTTTAAGAGAGCCGAGCCAAATGATCCGGCTCACTAACGTAAAAAGACAGTATCTATAAGGGACGGCTCAAGTCAAAATTCAAAACACCTCCCCCCCACCCCCCACCCCCCCCGCTCAGCCCTGGTCTGGCGGAAACACTGGTGCAGATGAGAGGGAGAGACAGACAAACAGAGCTGCAAAATGTCTCCCATTTCATGGTGATTCGATTTTTAAATGCTAACACTTAACAGTTTGTTCTGACCGTGTGCTTCCTGTTTCCTGCAGATGTCCAACTGCTGGTGGTTAAAGAAGAGCTTCTCCCTGAGCAGCAGGAGTGGAGCACAGTCTGGACCAGGAGGACCCAGAGCCCCCCCACACATTAAGCAGGAACAGGAGGAACTCAGGGTCAGTCAGGAGGGAGAGCAGCTTCAGGAGCTGGAGGAGGCTGATATCACCAAGTCAACTTTCACTCCTGACCCTGTGAAGAGTGAAGATGATGAAGAGAAACCTCAGTCCTCACAGCCTCATCAAAGACAAACTGAACACATGGAAACAGAAGCTGATGGAGATGACTGTCGAGGACCAGAACCATCCAGGAACTCAGATCCAGAGAGCATTTACAACCAAAGACTGAGGATGTCACTGGAGACTCTTCTGAACTTGACACTGGAGACTCTTCTGAACTTGACACCGGAGACTCTTCTGAACCTGACACTGAAGACAGTGCTGATTGGAAAGAGACCAGAGAACCTGCGTCAGGCTCAAACTCACAAAAAAATAGACAAGAATCTGTCAGTGATTCAAGCCGTAGTGCTGAAAATAAACCATTCAGCTGCTCAGTCTGTAAGAAAGCTTTTTCACACAATAGACATGTAAAGGAACACATGAGAATCCACACTGGAGAGAAACCCTTTAGCTGCTCAGTTTGTACCAAATCTTTTGCATTGAGTGGAAATTTAAAGGCACACATGAGAGTCCACACAGGAGAGAACCACACAGCTGCTCAGTCTGTAAGAAAGCTTTTTCACACAATATAAATGTAAATCGACACATGAGAATCCACACAGGAGAGAAACCACACATCTGCTCAGTCTGTAAGAAAGCTTTTTCACAGAATATACATTTAAAGGCACACATGAAAATCCACACAGGAGAGAAAGCATTTAGCTGCTCAGTTTGTACCAAATCTTTTGCACAGAATACAAATTTAAAGAGACACATGAGAATCCACACAGGAGAGGAAATATGCAGCTGCAATGTTTGTGACAGAAGATTTAAATGGCGTAGTGATTTAAAAAGACACAAGTGTGTTGGTCGTCAGTCCTCACAGCTTAATGCAATTCAAACTGAGGATAACGGAGAGGCAGAGCCTCCAATCAGCAGCTCAGCTGAACACATGGAAACAGAAGCTAATGGAGAGGACAATGCATAAGTCTTATGACAGTTCACACATGATTACAATCTGTCTGACTGGATTAACATTGTTGGACAACATCCATATAAGACTTAAATGAACTCCATCTTTATCAACATAAGTGGATAATATGTTTAATATATTTTTCATTTCCGATGTATACGTTAACCACTGACTGTTGATGAACCATTTTATTCTGGATTGAGGGCTCCAAGTTTCCATATAGAGATAAAGGATGATTTGATGTATTGTTCTTTATTTCTAAATGTTTTGTATCATTGCTATCCTGTTAATGAGCCCTGTTTTACATAAATGTACCTGTTATCTGATTGTTTTTGCTTCTGTAACTGTAAGGGAATACATTTGCTGATTGCACTCTCCAACAGTATAAGGAAAAAACAACACATTGGCAATGTTTACACTTTATTCATTTTACACTGTCAGGGACCTCAGTAGCGTGTGGAAGATCCATACGCAGCCACAACAGCTTGGCACCTCCTCCTCATGCTGGTCACCAGCTGGTAACACCAACACTTCTCACTCCCAACCCGTCAGATGTTGACGGTCGGTCAGGGCCCCTCCCCGTCACTGTATTACGGACAGGGTACCCCCTGAGAGTCAGTTTTCAACGGGCAGGGCGTCCCATTGACTGCATAGAGCTCCCTGAACGTTGGTAATAGAAGAGTTGGGATCGCGGCGAAATGCAGATCCATTCTCACAGCGTTTATCAACCTTTTTCTTACTCTATCAAGCCACACTTATTGTTTTTACTTCTTTATTTTCATTGGAATAATGTAGGACTTTTGTTGCCGTCAGTTGTGGGAGAGTAGGGCCTCAGAATACTGAAATCTGTATGGTTTCATTGTTTTTTCACTCTAATTTTGTATTCTTTTCCGAACCACACACTGTTATTTACTCAACAATAACACTTAATTATCCTTGTGTTTATTTATTTGTTTGATTAATAAACACAAGTTGGAGTCCGTCAGGACCGAGGGTCGGAGCAGCTCATAGCAGTGTTGTAGTCAAGTCACCAATTCACGAGTCCAATCACTTTCGAGTCACCACTTTTCGAGTCTTAGTCGAGTCGGAGTCCAAGTCCGAGTCACCCAAGGAGTGTCCGAGTCGAGCCCGAGTCCGAGTCATCATTACCTGTGTTTGAGTCCGAGTCCATGTCTGTGTCACCCAAGGAGTGTCCGAGTCGAGTCCGAGTCATCATTACCTGTGTTCGAGTCCGAGTCCAAGTCCGAGTCACCTAAGAAGAGTCCAAGTCAGAGTCACAAGTCTTCATGTATTAATCTTTGTGGCTATATGTGTTAAAATGTAGCTGCTCTTCTACATTGCTTTTATCCTGTCATGTTATACTAATCTGTCTATTGAACTGCTGTGAAGCGAGTTTGGCTACAATTATTGTAATAGGTGCTATACAAATATAAAGCTTATTACTAATATTAAGCGTCTTTGGGTTCAAGAAAAGCGCTATAGAAATACAATTTATAATTATTATTAATATTATTATTATTATTATTATTATTATTATATATAAATAAACTATATTTAAAATGAGTTACCTTTTAGAGAAGTGATTATATTGAATGCCAATATTTTCCTGTTGGAAAAGTTTTCGTTTTGCACTTTTATTTTGATAGTAATAAGATCGGGACTCTTATTTTGAAGGAACTTTTACCGGTTAAATCGGTTTACTGATAAAGATTTAGCCCCTGAAAGCACATGGCTACTTAGCCTGCAAAATGACGTCATTCTGCATGTTAAGTACCCATGTGCTTTCTTGTTATCGGCTGAAGCTTTATTTATTGATTAGATCACGTTACTCTGATGATAGTGTTCAAGACAGCCTATATGTCTGAACTCGATCCTTAGAGTCATGTGTTACGGAGCCTTTTCTTCAATATTGTTTCCACATAAGGAGCATTTTGTGCTGCTCTTATCCAATGTTGAAGCAGCATGTGTTAAAGCATACAGCACGATGCGGGGTGTGTCTCTAGTAGGGATGTGCATCTCCATCACTGAGGCCGATGCGATGCGCATCTCGATACGTTACCACGATACGATACATTAACGATACCTTTGAAACACCAGGCGATGCGATACGATACGATTCACCCCTGTTGCGATACAGTTCGATACGATTTGATTCAACATTATGCGATTCGGGGCGATACGATGCGATTCAACACGATGCAAAAATAATGATACTTCAATATGGTACGACAGAGGATTTTTGTTTTATTCCTTATATGCAGCAAATCATACATTAACAAAAAAGTGCTTTACATATTTGGTACTGCACATCCCATCATGCCGTTTATTTTTTTACCTTTAAAAGCTCTCCAGAGTACAATTGTATAACACCTCACAGTTAAACAATGTAAGGATGCATTGCTCATGATTAACAATGTGCAAATAACAGCTACCATAGAGCAATGCCCATACAGCTGCCAGCCTGATGTGCTTAACACTCAGAGGCTAACTCACCATTGAGCAGAAAGCAGTGTTTTCTATCTGAACAATAAAGAAAACAAATAACCTTTCACAAACAGGTATTTCATAACTGCTTACAGTAAGGAAGACATTTAAATTATTATTGGCCGTCACAGGCTGCTGTAAGCTAAACACCTCTCTCTGACAGAACACCTCACTGAATGATTTAACTCATACGTCTCACTTTCAGGTTTCTCTTTTCAGCCGCAGACCCCACGTCGCCTCTTTATGTGCGTCGCTAAGTTCCTCGTACTACTTGTGTACTTTAAAGCGGCTCGGCATCGTTAACAATTTGCGAGTGATTTTTCAAGTTGACCGTCTGTAGTAATAGTGCCGCGCACATATACCATCAGGACGTTACTGATGGGGTGCGGCTGCGGAGTGATACTGTGTGTATGCAAGTCCGCATCTAGGACGGATCTATGTATCATGGCTGTAGACCTGTTAAGTAATAAAGATACCTCATACAAAGGTCTAAGGATACCTTATTACTCTCCATGACCTGCGGTCAACTATATAGCATAAATGACTATTACACCGTCTTTCTTGAACAATCCGAAGTGTTGCCAAACGTTTGATTTGTAGGTATTTTTCGCTGCGCTGTGTTTCTCTTTCTCCTCAACTTCCGTGTGTGTTGATAACTGAGACTCTCGTTCTCCGTAGAGGCGAAGCAAATATCAAAGATCGTCTCTGCTGAACGTTGACAAGATAAGGGGATTTTATATGAATGAATCGGTTTTTTACCGATGCAAAGACGCTACGCAATCGATGCATCGCGAGTTCAACCCAAACTGTAGCCGATGTGCACTCTTTCAACCGGTGCACTCGCATCTTGAACGTTTATGCCGGTGCACCGATGCGAATCGGTGAATCTTAACATCTCTAGTCTCTAGACATCTTTAGACTGGAATAGCGGTGCCCAAACTCGCATTGCAGGTGCACATGCCAGGATAGAGGACATCAGACTCCAGAGAACATTTGCTCGAGTCCAGTCCAAGTCGGAGCGTCAATGTAGGCTACAAGTCAAGCCCGAGGCCCCGTCTCAGGTCGGTTAAATGAAATCCTTGCTTCCCTCACTTGCGTCGTTTCCCTGTGTTTAGTCCCTCCCTCCAGGGAAGCATGGAGGTACACAAGGAAACCACGAGAAGCAGGGAAATTAGTTTTAAGAGCAATGGGACGTCCTTTCCTCCGAGCGTCACGTGAAACGACGTCCGTTTGTGATGGCGCCGCACAGCTGTTCGTCTGACAGCAGCTCTGTCCCCGTTATTTTCACAAACACCCCTGCCACACATTTATTGACACAAACATTTGTATCATCAGATTTGTATCATCTGTTGTAGACCCCAATAAATCGAGTCCAAGTCAGCACACGCGATAATTCACGAGTCCGAGTCCGAGTCGGGTCAATCAGTGCGCAAGTCCGAGTCGAGTCACGAGTCCCGAAAATCGGCTCTCGAGTCCGACTCCATCTCTGGCTCATAGTAGTTGCTTTAGAGAATTTTACACCCGGAAGTAAGTATTCTCTCCGCTTCGCTTGACAAACCCGTGGTAGTCCTCAAGCTCTGTGACTGGATGTTTGAGTTTGCGCCGAGGGTTACGCCGAGCGTGGAATCTGGGCATAGATATGTCTCATATGTATTTGTGAACATAAAAATAATTTGTGTGTAAATATGTGATTTGGAAATGTAAAACACCATCCACAAATGCATTTAAAAGATTTGCAAACTCACAAATAATGTGCAAGTGTAAAACAGATCTGCAAATACGCTAAATATTTTCACAAATATAAATGCGCTTGCAGATCTTGTCCTCGGAATTTTGAGACATATTTTCCACCGTTCTCGGCTAAAATCTACTCGTGTCACTCGGTTATTTTCGGAAACCACGTGATGGCCCGGTGATGACGACATTTCCGCATGATTTCAAAGTAAGAGCATGATGGTTTGTTTAATACTCTGTTTTTTTATTATAATGAACAGCGGAACGTTAGATGCATTCTTTATCACCATCATCATCATCATCATCATCATCATCATCATCATCATCATCATCATCATGTTATAGTGATACAGTTAGTTTGTGTTATTTTATTGGTTCAACACAGCATATATCGAGTGTGACAGACAAGAATAGTCAATTCTGAGAGATAGATGTATCCTGCTGTATGGGTTGATTGTGCGTGAATCTGTTGCTAATGCCTTGGGGTTCCAGTGGGAGGGATCACTGCGCTCTTCCTCTCTCGATTCAGACGAGTGAAGGTGGGAGCTGCGTAGTTGTATTTCTTCACTTTTCTCATTCATTATTTCCCTTTTTAAGGTAATTACAGTAAACAAAGCACTATAAATGTATCAACCCATGTTATATATAATCTGTATTACATCACCGTGGTTCGTTGTGAGAGGAAAGTGTGTATTTTGTAATTTGTTGTATTGTTTGAAGGTTTTTGCTAATTCTGGCTAACTTTGTGGGCATTGAAGCTAGCTGCTGTATACTTCGTGGTGCCGCTGAATCTGACCGTTTGTCATGTTGTTAGCAGCTAAGCTAGGCACTGTTACATTCACATTCCCATACATATGTTGTGTTATCACTGTTAAAGAGCTAAGGATAAAGGAGAATTTAGTCATTATTATTAGTCCTGAAACATGAGTGTATTCATTGTAAATGTACAGGCTTCATTATAAAGATGGCTCGATTCAGACGAGTGAAGGCGGGAGCTGCGTAGTTGTATTTCTTCACTTTTCTCATTCATTATTTCCCTTTTTAAGGGTACAACACGAGCACGTTCGTTAATGTTGAAGTACAGGATACGCCACTTTCGGGTCCCGGGGGAGCAGCTGGCAGCGAAGCAGCCCAGATAAAACTCTTTCTTCATTGTTTGTTGTCTATTCAGTCAAGCGGGTCAAAGTTACAAAGCACTTCACATCTTATTAATCGGCCTAGTTTTACCTTACCATTGCACTGGTAAGGTAAAACTAGGCCTTCACTTTTGTGACCTACCCTACCTACCTACCTACCTACCTACCTACCTACCTACCTACCACGTGGTGTGCCAGCTGCTCAGAAAAGGACAGGAAATCCCTTCAGAGGGTCATCAACACAGCCCAGAAGGTCATCGGCTGCTCACTGCCTTCTCTGGAGGAACTCTTCAGCCAACCTCAACAGAGCAGGCAAAAACAATTGCAGACTCTTCACCAGTGTTGGGACTAACGCGTTACAAACTAACTGTAACGCAACTACCTTTTGCGGTAACTAATAACGTTACTAGTTATCTATCAGTAACGCTGTAACATCGGAGTTACTGTGATTTAAATGGGTGCGTTACTGCGTTACATTATGTGATCCAACTGAACCGAATCTCCATGCTGATGTAACTTACAGGCGAATACAGTGATGTCCTCTCACAGTACCATGGAAAAGCGAAAGTGACCAGAGAGGAGTGATGATTGGTTAGAGCGGGGTAACATTTCAGGGTAAGCCAATCAGAGACAGAGTTGGGCGGATCTTGCCTTATGGGGAAAATGCACAGACACACAAACACTTGCTAACACACACACATACACGGCAACGCCCACCACCAGCACACACACATACACAATGGCAGATGCAAGTATCAGCGAGAACAGCAGCGCATTTACAACTTGGAGATTACTTATAAGGCTGAAAGCACCTCTTCTTAAGTGTATCCACCATTATTGATTTTGTTTATGCTAAATGGCCAGTTCTGAGGTAAATTATTTCACTGTTAGTTTGTTTTTGTGAGGCTGAAAAGAGTTTGTTTGTCTTCAGTGTCAGTCTGACAGTTTATTATTTATTTAATTGTTACTGCCAAAAGAGTGTAGTGGTTTTTATTTCATATTGCACTACAAGTGCACTACTTAGAACCTGATTGTTGAGGCTACAATAAAGATGCCTGTCAAAATGTCGAAACATATATTTTGTGTTTTATTGTTCCACTACATTTCATAATGATAAGCTCTTAAAGGAAGCCCATTTAACCATTACGAGCTGTAGCTGGATTCTGGGGCGCAGACAAACAAGCATTAATAGACAAATACAGATCAATTATGAGGTCCACAATAGACTATGGTTGTATAGTGTATGGAGCAGCAGCAAACACTTAAACAAAGGCTACACATTGATAGACTACAATATAAAGCATTGCGGCTGTATATTGGAGTGATAAAGTCATCCCCTAATGCAGTTCTGATAGAAGCAGGAGAGACGCCTCTCGAGATCAGAAGAGAGAAACTTGGTCTGTCACACTGGGTCAGGCTACAAGGAAGTGGAGAGGGAAATATCTCAAACGGAATACTACAGGATTGCTGGGAATATACAAAGTTCCAGGGGCGTGGGTTTGGTTGGACGAGTAAGGAGAGAACGAGGGCATATGGAGTGGAGACCATCACGTTTGCCAAAGCAAGCCCATTTAGCAGTGTTCCCCCATGGCATTCCCCAGAAGCTAACATAGATGTGAGTATCATAGAAAGGAAAAAAGAGTGACAAATAAATGAAGTGGGAATTAAAAAGAGTATGTACCTGAAAGAAAAGTTTTACAATTAACTCAACATGTACACAGATGGAGAAGCAATAATGCGTGGGAAGGCGTGTATATCCCAGAATTCAAAATATCAATCTCAAAACTAGTGTCAAATAACTTATCAGTTTATACAGCAGAAATACTTACAGCAATTATTGGGCTACAATGGGTTGAAGAGGTCAGATAGGGTGGTGATATGCACAGACTCACTATCTGCTTTGAAAAGCATACAGTCGACAATAACTGTTAGAGAAGATGTAATCATTGAACTTATCCATTGCTTACTGAGACTTCAGAGGAGGGGAATAGATGTGCAGTTATGCTGGGTGCCTGCACATGAGGGGGTCAAAGGGAATGAGCATGCTGATAAGTTAGCAAAAGAGGCGTTACTTAAGGAAATAGCAATACCAGTTTCACTTGGGAAAGGAGAAGGAAAAGCAATAATGAAGAAGAAGGGTATGGAAATACGGCAGAAAAGATGGGAGGAAGACCAGAAAGGGAGGAGATGCCACAAGTTACAGAAATCAGTCATAATAAAGATCTATACAGAAAGGAACAAACGGGAGGAGATCATCATCACTAGACTCAGACCGGGCCCGGCGCCACGAGGGGGAAAAAGGGGGCATTGCCCCCTCAGTTGTATTCTTTGCCCCCTCACCTTGAGCATCATTCATCCATCAAAAAGTACAATAAATGTCACAATTATTAAATAATAACTTAATAATTATCTTCCCCAATACACGTTACTATGTTTGGATCAGATATGTGGACGGGCAGTCAAGCAACGTGTAAACAAAGCCTCAACCCCAAGTGAGCTTGTAGTCTTAATGTCAGCGTGTGTGCTTAGCTGTAAAAACAGTCGGATGGGTGACCAAACCGTCCCCGTTTTCCGGGAAAAGTCCCCGTTTTTGGTGGCCGGTACCCGGTTGAAACTCCCGAAAATGTTCCCGTTTTTGAATGTGCATTAAAAAACATAGAGCAAGGTGAAATAAAATGTTACATGTCTTCAGTAAAAACTGAGTAACAGTGTTGTGCCTTTTGTAGCGTTAGCGTATTTCTTCTTCTACTTCTTCTTCTTCTTCTACCTACTTCTTCTTCTTCTTCTTCTACTTCTAATTCAATGTACCTGCCCGCGAGATATTGGACAAAAGAAACTCGGCTAGTAGTGTCAACTAAATCCGTAGTATTACGACAAAAGTGCTTTAAACGAGGTAAGTTACAAATGTGTGTTCTCAATCGTCATGTGTGGGATTGAATATTACATTTAGTTTAGATTTATTGTCCCCAGGGGGACATTTTCACAGCTCTGTGAAAACAATATGAAATCAACAACAAATAAGACAGACAACTACAGATAGCACCACACATAATGGTTAATTGTTATTATTTAGGGCTGCCTGTATGGATCAGGTTTTTGCCAAAGCGAGCCCTTTTACTATGATAAGAATATGTTGTGTATTATACAAACCATATTGGTACAATGAGCGACATCTAGTGACGGAATTTGGAACATTGATTTGATTTTTCTCATGTCAGTTAGACTCTAGAGACAAACCAGGGGACTTTATTTTTAATCTGTGTCTGTCCATTTGGTGTAGTATTTGATCCAATATTACATTTGGTTTATATATTAGTCACTTTCTTATGAAATGCCAGGTTTTAGGCCTTGATTTGAACATTCAATCCTGGAAAGAATTGTTCTTTGATCCTGACATGACTAGAGTGGATAGTAAGTAAGTAAATCTGTATAGGAAGACGAGGTAAGGGATAGAGGATAAAAGGTTATGGTATAATTACAGAGCCTGTCAATTTATAAGTGCGGCCATCTATCCAACAACTATCTACTATCTGTTATTAAAGATCAGAGGAAAAGAACAGAACGAGAGGGGTAAATCCGGAATAAAAATAAAGAAGCAAAGTGACTGTAGAGCAGTGAGAAGGAAAAAAGTTTGGTGTGTCAATTCATATTGCCAGTATTTTTCGTTGTTGTGAAAAAAAAATCGCCCCCTCTGATTTTTTAACAGCCCCCTCAGTCATTTCATCCTTGAGCCGGGCCTGACTCAGACTCAGACCCGGCGTCATGGGCCGGCCCCATGGGGATTTGGGCCCGCCCATACAGGATTTGGGCCCGCTGTTTTAATCAGGGCTGAATACAACATATTAATTGTT
The DNA here is from genome assembly GCF_949606895.1 of Notothenia rossii. NCBI lineage: Eukaryota > Metazoa > Chordata > Actinopteri > Perciformes > Nototheniidae > Notothenia > Notothenia rossii. The sequence goes on along the minus strand of NC_136909.1, from coordinate 3,524,474 downwards.
TTATTATGTGTATTGTTGTTATTTGTAGGGCTTTTTCCTAATATTTATTTTTGTTTTAAACTATGTTGAAAGATTGGTTTAATATCATTTTTTTTATTTTGCTATGAAATTCTGAATGAAATTCTGAATGAAAGGCTGCGCGCGAGACTGGTTGAGTCTTGTGGGTTTTTCAGTGAGATGCGGGTTTTTGAGTGAGATGCGGCACAGCAGCCTGTCAGTTTACTCTTGCTAGATTAGTTTGTCTAATATCATTTATATTTATCTGCAACAATGGATATCAGGAAGTGGTTCATGAAAGGAATATGGCAACTCAGCGCCAGATGCAGGCACATTAGAAGAAATCAGTTACGTTACCAACGAGCTAGCAAGCCAGCCAGGGACAAGGGAGGCTGGCAATCAATTATATTTTGAAGAGAAATTGACTCTCAAGCCGGCTCTCTCACAAACTGCTCTGTGCGCAAGCAGACCGCTGCACACGCTCTCTGCCTCGCTCAATCTCTCTATCTCCCTTCTTCTCCATCGCTCAACCTCATTCCATCTCTCCACCCTGTGTGCACTCCTCAAGTTTGCCTGCGTGCTTGCCCAAGTTGGCACAGCGTTACAAATGCGCCACAACACCAACCAATGGATGTAGCCTGTAATAAGACCGTCAACAGCCTTATGGCAACCGAAAACCCCTCTCTTTCCGTAACAACAATTCACGAGCGCATCCCTCCCCCTCCCCCCCCCGTTGACAAATCTCGAGCGTCTAACAGCGTCGAGCCTGATATATACTGGGAACAGAAGGTGAGGGGGTAAGAGCTACCAGTAGTGATGGCAAAATGAAGCTTTGAATGAAGCGTCGAACCACAATTGTGTCGGAAATAGGTGCATTTCTCGTAGCTTCAGTTATAGCGACCTCTCCTGGTGAAGTGCAAGGCTGCAGTGGGTTTTACGTATCTTTGCCTTGAAAAATATTCGACACACACACACACACACACACACACACACACACACACACACACACACACACACACACACACACACACTCTAAGACTGAATATCATGTTCTATTTGCAATTAAAGATTGATAATAGTGTGTATTGGGTTATTGAGAAGAGACTAGAGAGTGCTTGAAATGTTTTTGGGCGGAGAGGGCCTTTTATCAGTTGTTAAAGTATTAACGTTGAAAAGCGTAACTGTTCCGAGCAGAACCAGCTGCGCGGAGGACATCGCCGCATCCTGGCAGCCGGCTCTATCCACTAGGCTATCAACTCCTTAGACAATAGAAGTGTTTTTATACTACTCATTGTCTTTTTGTTCACAACTTCTCCACATTTCGAAGTGTTTCACGAGCCAGAACGACCTATTTTTCTTCCTGGCTTGCTCTATAATGATCCAATTCAAATGCAATGCCAACAACAACTCAACAGCAACAATGCAAACTACGACAACAACCCACACATTGCGCATTGTTTAGAGCGGTTATAAAGTGTTGAAGCGCTCAAATTTGAAACTGTTTCAACCTGTCACCTGTCAGAATCGAGACGAGGCAGTGCATTGAATCACCTGACTGGACGGCGAACCAGTGAGTTGATTCATTCAGGAAATGAAGCAGTTGCTGGTTCGGACGTCACATGTCACGTGATTTGAAGCAGTTGCTGCTTCGGACGTCACATGTCACGTGATTTGAAGCAAGCTTCGAAGCACTGCTTCTATGGAATAGGAAGTCCAGGGTTGAAGCTCCGTTCGAAGCTTCAGTGTCAAACTGCCATCACTAGCTACCAGGAAGGCCATTCTTAAGTATTTGAGTGAAAGAGGATTGATTGGAAGAATTTAAAACAACGTAAATACAGTGGTATAATTCCACAAGTGGTGATAGGATGATATGCTGATATACACTCTTGTACAGTGGGTGGCGGTATGCACCTTAAAGTTGTTTGCAATCCGCCAAAAACTGAGAGAAGAAGAACCTTGATCTAGGAAGTGTCTCGCCCCTACGGTTTTCTCTCTCTGTGTTCCTGAGAAAGTGTGTGTGAGCTCCAGCACTACTGATCCATCATCTGTGTGGCTGGATAAACCTCTGAATGGACTCTGTGCTCTTTTTTCTGGAGCGTTTACCTCGGACTATAGGAGCTAGCTTAGCATGCTAGCTGGAAACACGTTAGCAACACTAGTCAGATTGAGAGTTTGATGGAGAGAGAAACGGTGTGTTTAACGGAGTTTGCAGGAAAAGGTGATCTAGTAAACATGAGTAAAGTCCACATGCTGCTGTCGTTGAAGAAGCAGCGACTCACTGCTGCTGTTGAAGATATATTTGCTCTGTTTGAAAATACGATAGCAGAGCACGAGGAGGAGCTGTCTCTTTCCAAAGAGGAGAACGAGAGACTCCAGAAACTACTGGACGCTGTTTTACTGCCCCATCTTCGGATACACAGAGCAGGTATGTTCCTACTCTTAATTAACACTTTTTAAAGCAGGGGTGTCCAGGTGTCAATGCGGCTCGCTGGCCATTTTGAATTGGCCCTCAGCTAATTCAGAAAGTATAAGGAAATATGGCCCACAAATAAAACTTGTGCTTTTCTTATATTGTACTTCTTAAATATATATGTACAAATATATTATACAGTAGTATTCATGTGTTAATAAGCCCACCTTTCAAATAAATTCAATCAAATTCATGTTGATAACATTTTCTAACAAATTGATACAAAAAAGCCTAATAACTTATTTCCATAACAAGCTTGAAATAGACCCTTCATTTTCATCTTTGTATAACCTCTGACACTTCTGTGTTAAGGGATGAGCTGCCAACAAGATAAATGAAACACTATAGATAGCTGTGATGTAGGCGTTTTTTTTCTTAAAGCATATTCTTGTATCGATCCTAATTTACCTACATGTTGCTAACTTATAACTTAACTGATGAGGCAATATACCTCACCACAATGAGTGGCCCAGCCCTTCGTATATTTTTCTGTATGTGGCCCTCTGTGAAAAAAGTTTGGACAGCCCTGCTTTAAACTATTTGGTAACACTTCTGACTGTTTATTATTGCTGAGCAACGATTAAAAACTTTAATCATGATTTAATCAAATGATTTTCTGTGAATAATTGCATTTTTATGCACACAATTCAATAATGAATTCAAAAGTAGTGCATTTTATTTTTAAACAAATAAGGTTATTTTTAACAGCCTATTCCCTTTACAGAGTAGCATTTAAAATATTTCTTGTAAATCAAATGTCAAACCAAAGCTAGTTGCCACTTCCAGGGCATTAACGTTTTATTTAGTTTGTTATTAGGGATGGGTATCGTTAAGGTTTTAACGGTACTACTACTTTTATCGATCCGTTCCTTTAACGATACTCTTATTGGTTCTTTTGAGAAGAAAAAAAAGTAATGAACTAAACAAATTGTAAATAATGTGAACTTACAGAACTGTAAAAAACAAACAGAAAACAAGTATTTACTGCAAAAATACAGTAGTACAGAGCAACACAGGTGGGGCATACAGGTATGCTGCAAAGGAACGACTCGTTACTTTCCTGCATGGTGGCCCAGCAAAATAAAGTCCCGCCCCTCCCTGCATGGATTTTCAGCAGCAAGAGTAGGACCGGCTGAAGATTCTGCTCTCCCCGACGGGAGTCTGCTCTTCTACCGGCAGCTCGCGATAGGCGTGTTGGAGACCCCTGAATTAAAGTATCAAGTCACCTCAATCAGAGGGCTCAAGTCCAAGTCAAGTCCCGAGTCATTGGTGTCCAAGTCGAGTTGTCAAGTGTTTTGTGATTTTGTCAAGTCGAGTCCAAAGTCATCAAATTGGTGACTCGAGTCCAAGTCATGTGACTCGAGTCCACACCTCTGCTACTTACAGAAGCTGCTTGGGCGTAATTATCAGAGTTGTCTTTTTGTTCAATCTTTTTCTTGTAGATGTGCAATATTATTGGATGTTTCATTGAACAAACTTCACATTTAATTATTTTCTGACAGTCTTTGCTTAGATGTCTTCTCGTTAGACAGCCAAAGCAAATTCCTTGTGCTTTTAACCTGTTAAGCCAGAGAGACCCCGGTACCGGGGTACTGTCGCAAAATCTTGCAGGAAACAGTGTCTGAGGGCATGTTCATGTAACGGGAAGAAACTCATCAAACTGGTCATTTACTTTTTTTTTTTTTTTTAAAAACCCCACAATGCTAACGCTGAGCCTCTGAATTAGCAACGAGCGAAAAATGCTAACAGATGACTGCACCGAAATTCACTCACAAAACCTTATTATTTATCTTCGGTGCACATCCAACACCTCTTTTCACATCGTGAGGTGAGACAGAATCGAAAGGTACCCTCATTATCACTATATTATACGAACTCGCGGAGGTAATAACAAGAACAGACATCAAAACATATGGCGCTAGGTAGTTAAAAATGCTAACATGGCTCACCTGTGTCGTAGTCTGGTCAAAAGTGGTCTTCAATGGCATTAAAATGATAAAAACGCTGCTGAAGTTAATCCATAGGTTAATCCAATGTGTCTGTGTCACTCCGAAATGATTTCTGATAATCCATAAGCAATAAACCTGCTTTTCGGTTTCCAGATATCAGAGCGAGAGCTATAGCTCCATAGCTTCACTCTCATGCAAAACTGCGTCCACGAAGCCCCCACCTTTTTGTTTTACCATGTGTGTGAGTGGGGAGATTCCCCTTCGATTATATTGGCTCTAACGGTCAGAAAGAGATGTCAATCACCAAAATCGAACAATGGGTTCCAGAGAAATGCTAAAACCCCCATTTTTTTTTTTCCTAAAAAAAAAGTTTTTTTTCCTAAACCTCTCTAAAAAGGTAAAATGTCACTTGTTTTGCATCAATCTTGATACAGGGTACTTATGATTGATATGTTGTATTTTGGATTCCTAAAGCTTTTAGTCTACCTTACCATCATCCAAGGGTAGTTTTCACTATAAGTAAAAAAATAATCTTTGGACGGACACTATAATTTACAGTTTTTTACCATGTTCAATCTGAATTTTCTTTAAAATAAAAAACATCTATATTGATTCCGACTTTTCGACATCCAACTCACAGGTTTATCATTACTTTGAGAAAAAAGATTATTAATTTAACTCTTTTTAGAAGGGAAGATATGGTCATTTGTTCTGGGAATGTCATTTTCGAGCCTGAGATCTGAAAAACAGGTTAAGCAGTAAACATTTTGTGTTCATTTTACATGTTTCAGAGGTGTGTTCTCCTGCACAAAAATACACAGCGCCTCTGAAGAGTAATGCCTTTATGGTCTGGTTTGATGTTTTGGAAAGGTTTTTGCTCCTCACTGACTCTTGGGCTTGTCACAGTAACAAAACTACTTCCCTTATAACCATGAGCAGGCTTATTGCTGGGTGATTTGTACACTTTAATATCCCTTTTTGGCATGACATCCTGTATGTGTCCAAACATGGGGTCTGATGCAATGCGTGCATGCTTTTCAATGAAGTCGACCAATATTGGAAACGTTGCTCTTGTCTTATTGTGTTGATAATATGCATATGCAGTTGTTCTCCATTTTTCCCTAAGTTTAAATGGGAGTTTCATGATCACATTTCTCACGTTTGATGTGCTATTCATTTCATCCAAAAACTCAACATCTTCCATTGTGTTGCAACATCCACGAAGAAAGATAGCATAAGAATGCAGTGCTTTTCTATCTTCACTCTTGATGGCATTCCAGTTCAACATTTTGTCCAAACAAGCTGCTGCGATTAAGAGTTGATGTCCATAGTTCTCTTGGAGCAGTCTTTTGCTTCCAAAAAGCCCTTTTTAGAATCCATGTATTGGCAACTTGTTACCAAGTCTTTAGCCTGGCCTTCTGTATACTGCTCTAGAAAGAACAGCCAGTCTTTTTAATTGTCAGTTTTATCTTCGATTGTATGTTCGAACATTCTGATGAATGAAAGGTACTGTAATGGATCTCCTTTTTAAAGATGGGTATTTCCCTGGATGGGAGTAATGTTAAGCGTTGCTCCTTCATTAGCATTTCAGGGATTTAGCTTTGTCGCTGCATTACTTGAATAAAGTCATTGCTTTCTGTCCGAGAGCTTTGTCTGACTTGGATGGAATGATGCTGCTGTGCTGATGCTGCTGTCCTTGTTGTGGGCCCTGGTTGTAATACTTGGACATGACCACTAGAGGCTGCATGACTTGAGTTCATTGAATTGGAGTCTATGAAACTCTTTTTATTATCCAGGGTTCGTACGGTTGCTTGAAATCCTTGAGCTGAATAGCGAACTCGATTGAGGGATAATAATAATTGCAGGGGACAATCATTTCAGAGGAGCGTACCTATGTTATGTGCGTTACAGTGTCCATCCTGTGGTGGTCAGAGGATGAAGCACTCGCGGCATTTTGTGTTATAGCCACGAAATATAATCTATTGATTCGACACAGAGCGATTTTGAAAGCAATGTATTTCTACTGGTAGTATGTTTCGTGCCTAAACCAAATGTGACTTGCTCTATCGAAATCAGTCACATTGACCCGAAGACAGATTTTCGTTTGTATTACTGTTCTGGGGGAAGCTCGCGAATGTGAAAAGAAAAGAAAATTACAAGAAACACCGGCTGTTGTTATGCTTGCTGTGATGTTACATTAGTCCGTTCTCTGCTTGTAGTTATGCCGTTACAAGCTTCAAAGTTGTATTTATCATCTGAATTTGCCGAAACAAGTTTAATATTCTGAAAGCCATTACTTTGTTTATTTGAAAACAGATGAAAACAAACTGTCTTTTATATAAAATTGAAGTATTATACAAGTAAAACTACATTTTGCTTTAATCCCATGTGATTGTAGAATGAACACAGTCTTCCTTTGAAGATGTATAAGTCAGGTGTCTTGAGTAGTCAAAATTACCTACAAATCATTGTACACATTTGTAAATATTATTTTCCACTTGTTACCATGTGAGTCTATTTTTATGCAACTCTGTGTGATTTTGTGGCTACAATTCAGACTAACAGAGGTGGAATAAGTACTCAGATATTGTACTTGAGTAAAAGTAAAGATACCCTAGAATCTTGTACTTGAGTGAAAGTAGAAGTACTCAGATCTTGTACTTGAGTAAAGGTAGAAGTACTCAGATCTTGTACTTGAGTAAAAGTAGAAGTACTCAGATCTTGTACTTGAGTAAAGGTAGAAGTACTCAGATCTTGTACTTGAGTAAAAGTAGAAGTACTCAGATCTTGTACTTGAGTAAAAGTAGAAGTACTCAGATCTTGTACTTGAGTACAAGTAGAAGTACTCAGATCTTGTACTTGAGTAAAAGTAGAAGTACTCAGATCTTGTACTTGAGTAAAGGTAGAAGTACTCAGATCTTGTACTTGAGTAAAAGTAGAAGTACTCAGATCTTGTACTTGAGTAAAAGTAGAAGTACTCAGATCTTGTACTTGAGTAAAGGTAGAAGTACTCATATCTTGTACTTGAGTAAAAGTAGAAGTACTCAGATCTTGTACTTGAGTAAAAGTAGAAGTACTCAGATCTTGTACTTGAGTAAAAGTAGAAGTACTCAGATCTTGCACTTGAGTCAAAGTAGAAGTACTCAGATCTTGTACTTGAGTAAAAGTAGAAGTACTCAGATCTTGTACTTGAGTAAAAGTAGAAGTACCAGAGTGTAGGAATACTCTGTTACAGTAAAAGTCCTTTATTCAAAATGTTCCTCAAGTGAAAGTAGAAAAGTATTCTCATCAAAATATAGTGAAAGACAGTAAAAGTAGTCATTGTGCAGATTGGTCCATTTCAGAATAATAGATATGATATGTTTTATAATGATTGATCATGAAAGTGTTCTCAAAGCTGGTAAAGGTGCAGCTAGTTTGAATGACTTTGTATACTGCAGGGTAGCTGGTGGATTTACTCCAGGTGGAACTAAAGTCTGATTTAACACTTGATTAGATTTCACATCATTCATCCACATCTGAGAAGTAACTAAAGGTATTAAATACATGTAGTGGAGGAAAAGTACACCATGTACCTCTGACTTGTGTTTACTGCCAACCTAAAAGTACCTCAAAAATAGTAATCAATAATGTATTGAAAAGTTATTTGGCTGATTGTTTTATATTGGCTCAGACGGGTTATATGGGATGCCCAGTCTACGTACAGATCACTAATTTTGAAATATTAAATTGAGTTTTCTTTTCTTTAATTTTTCATCCTCGTGTAGAAAGCTATCACGAAACACACATTTGGTTGTTTATAGCATAAAGAACATCTGATTTAATGTGAGGTAGGGAAATAATCATTTGAGTATGTGTAACAGCCGTAAGATGCTTGAAAAGCTAGAAAATGCACCTTGAAAAGTGCTTGAATTTGACTTTGGAAAAGGTGTAAGAACCCTGATTATCCTTCTCCATAGGTTTTCCTCGGTTCTCTTCATCCTGGAAATCATCACTTTCAGCCGGCTGACCAGTGTCATACTGCTCCTCCCCCACACGAGGGTCAGGATCAGAGTCATCATCCTCAGAAGCTTCCAATGTTTTAATGTTGGCTGTTGCAGCATCAATATCAGTTTGAAGCCCAAGCTTTTCCATTTTAGCTCTGATATTGGCTTTCATTGCTTCCAGGTCAGCTTCTTGTTTTTCTAGTGAGTGTTTCTGTGATAAGGCAGCAGCGCGTGATATGAGCGCAGCTCTCTGCCTCTGCCTTTCTTCTTACTGATGAAGCTGTTGAAGATTTATTGCTGCCACTGGAACTTTTACCTTTTTTACTTATCATGCCCACTGATATTGCTTTATGTTGACTTGACATAAGTGCAGTATATGAGCCATGGTCACAAGGAGGCACATTCTCAAAGGAGGCAGCTCTAGCTAACCATTTCTTCATCACATCTTGAAACTCATTGAAATATGCAATTTTTGGGAGGTACCAGTCAACATGATCACTTTGTTGTTCTTGCTCCGACAGCATTTCTTGCACTGAGTGATGTGAGTTTGAAAACTCTTTGGAGAGTATTTGAAAAACCCCACGACATCTTTGCATCTCAATGATATTCCCATAATCATGAGTGAATCAATCACATTTTTTTTCCTTGAGACTTGACCCAATTTTGTTTTCCTTTTTTGTATTGACTGCACCAGCTTAGCTTCTAAAGCCTTTTCTGTAGGTTGTATTGTTGTTTTTGGTCTGACGTCAACATTTTCCACAGGCACTTCACATTCATTCACGTTTGGGTCCTGTTACGTTCCCTATTGGCTAGGGAAACCAAAGGGAAGCAACACGACCAGAGTGAATTGGTAACAATTATAAGTGGCTTTATTACAACAGGTGGTAACAAAAGGCAGGCAAGCAGCCTGAAACGAACCAAAAATGCCAAACGGATGGTCTAACCATCAACAAAAGAGGACTCCAAAAGAGAGTTATAAAGCTTATCCAGTGTAATATTTAAAGGAGAAAACCAAACGTCACGTTAAACGTGGTACAAATGAGAAAGGCTGCACACACACACAGCTGCAGCTGATCAACAGGTGCTAAATTACCTGGGTCTAAGCTGACACACGTTACACTAATACTAACAGCTGATCAACAGGTGCTAATCTACCTGGGTCCAAGCTAACACAATACTAACACCACACACTACTTAACACTCTGCTAAGCAGCCTAACTAAGTACAGAGGATTTACGAACACAACGAGTAATGTATCAAGAGGCTAGAGGCGTCTGTCTCCCAACACAGAGCCTCCAGAATGGTCTTTGTCCCCGGCCTTTGTACTCCTCCCCCGGATGATATTCCGGAAGCGGGCGGGGATTGGATGACGTCACTCCAATCACCTTTTCGGATGTTGCGGGGGCGGGACGGCCAATGGCATCAGGAGAACTGCGCAGCTCATGCACACACACACACACACACACACACACACACACACACACACACACACACACACACACACACACACACACACACACACACACACACAGAGTTAACAGTACCAGGAAGGCAGCAGCTGTAACAGGTCCATAGGAGTTTCATTTATTTCCACATTTTCCTTTTCAGCCATTTTTATGCTTTATTGTCATTTAACATCCACGTGTAAATAGCTGTCCTTATTTTAATGTTGCGCTTTGTTATTGTGCGGCTTGGATCTGCGGCAGTAATTCAGATAGACAAACGTATTAAGTTATGAAGTTATATAAGCATTATTAAGAAAGAAAGAATACCTAAGTTGTTTATTATTTTATTTGAGTTTTTGCTGATTTCTTTTGAATATTGTAAAGGCCTATTTTCTTTGTTGCAAGTGCAAAAGTTTGTTTTATTTTGAGCAAACACATTTCAACATCTTCTAAACCATCGGAGGCCAAGCAACACTTCAAACTGTGAGTAATTCAAAGGAAAGAAACAAGTTAGAACTGTCTGTTTAAGGCGTCTAGTGGCTTGATGGAAAGACAAGGAAGGAAGCCACGACATTGTTAAAAACTCTCGTGACGGACAAATCCGTGTGGAATTAAATGGTTGCCACCATACTATAGAATAAATTAAATAATCCATTAAATGAACGGATACGAGCGGATGTGAATCGTGAGTTCACAAATCACGGACTTCAAAGTGAACACGGAAGGACCGCATTGACTTTCTGGATTGTGACAACCTGGATTTCTGTGGAAAAAGGCTTGTCCCGCATGTTGTGGATGTTGCAATACATTCTAGTCTAATGCTGGAAGTGGAACAAATTAGCTTTTGAATAAAGTGTGGAACGTAATAGGCATGGGCGGTATCATTTTTTTCATACCGTCATACCTTGCTGACATCATACCGTGGTATACGGTATATGACGGTATCAGTCCCAATTTAAGGGGTAATTTCTCCCCCAAAATTTTTTTTTACTCACTATATCAACAGCCAGCCCCACCAAAAATATTTTCCACCAGCCGCCACTGACGGTATGACTTGGGTCGACTTGAGTGAGGTGGCGTTCGGCGGCAAATGGATGTTTCGAACGGTATATTATATGTTCGGTGTAAAATGCAGCCCGAGCCGGTAGACGCTCGCAAAGTGCCGCGACGTGCGCGCAAGTGCAAAACAAGGACTGCATACATGACACATTGTGCAAATGGCACATTTTGAGATCGGATACAGGACGCGTTTGTAGATGTCCGACGTTGTTTCCATAGTGAGCTAAGTTAACAATATATCATCATACATAAACATTTTCCGGGAGTAAATACTTGACTTATTGAATAAAGTTTGCTATATTCACTAACTAGTTTGGCAATATTATTCCGTGCATGTGTTAAAAACCTTATTTCCATTTGATTCATTGGATTACTCGCGTGAATGTTTAGCACGTAAATGCTTTCGTTTTTAAAACCGTCCGACCTCGACTACAAAACCATCAACCAGTTGCATAGGATTACAAAATGTCAACACTCACTCACCCCGTCTTAAACATTCCCAAAGAAGTGCCTCTGTCTCTCGTTGTGCTGGATGAAGTCACTGGCGACGAGTAAACCCAAAATAGTCCCAAACTGGCGCAGAGGCATTTTTCTTTTTTACTAGTTGTCCGAGTTCGGGGCCGGCAAATGCTGCCGCCATCTTGCTCAGCTCAGCTCTGTGCTGAGCTCTGAGAGCGGGAAAGACGGACTGCCCTCCCCTGCCCTCTGCTGGCGCGTGCTGTGCATTACAACCAATGTCGTCCCTGTCAAAACTCCGTGTCAGTATAATAGAATGAAACGCATCTGTGATTTGGCGCACAGTCTGTGACGTCACGGTATTGAAAATCATACCGACGGTATTTCGAAATACCCTGGTATACCGTAATACCGTCATACCGCCCAAGCCTAGAACGTAACTCAAGGAACGCATCTTGAAAAGCGATTTAACCTGCCAAACCCCATCCCCCCGCTGGCGGGCGGAAAAACGCATCATATGCAGGAAACAGCGTCTGAGGGCTTCTTAATATTTAATAAACTGAATGTTTCCGCCCATCCAGGATTTGGGCCCGCAGTTTTAATCGGGGCTGAATACAACATTTTAATTGTTTTATTATTATGTTTATGGTTGTTATTTGTAGGGCTCTGTCCTAATATTTATTTTTGTTTTAAACTATGTTGAAAGATTAGTTTAATATCATTTTTTTATTTTGCTATGAAATTCTGAATGAAAGGCTGCGCGCGAGACTGGTTTTTCGCTGGGTTGAGTCGTGTGGGTTTTTGAGTGAGATGCGGCACAGCAGCCTGTCAGATTACTCTTGCTAGGTTAGTTTGGCTGTTATCATTTATATTTATCTGCAACAATGGATATCAGGAAGTGGTTCATGAAAGGAATATGGCAACTCAGCGCCAGATGCAGACACATTAGAAGAAATCAGTTAGGCTACGTTACCAACGTAACTGATTTGCCAGGGACAAGGGAGGCTGGCAATCAATTATATTTTGAAGAGAAATTGACTCTCAAGCCGGCTCTCTCACAAACTCCGGCTCTGTGCGCAAGCAGATCGCTGCACATGCTATCTGCCTCGCTCAATCTCTCTCTCTCCCTTTCTTTCCATCGCTCAACCTCACTCCACCCTGTGTGCGCTCCTCAAGTTTGCCTGCATGCTTGCCCAAGTTGGCACAGCGTTACAAATGTGCCACAAAACCAACCAATGGATGCAGCCTATAATAAGACCATCAACAGCCTTATGGCAACCTAAAACCCCTCTGTTTCCGTAAAAACAATTCACGAGCGCCTCCCTCACCCCCCCCGTTGACAAATCTTGAGCGTCTAACAGCCCCTTCCCTCCCGTTGACAATTCAGATTTCCCGGGAAATGTAAGTTTCGGGGTGGGCCCGGCCCGCCCTGGTAAATCAAATGCCCGCCCAGAGACGTATGTCTGCCGCCGGGTTGTTTGTACCATTTTCAGGCGATTTGTAATCTGTTCTAGAAAAACTGTTTTTTAGGATTTCAAGAAGCATATAGAACAAACAATGGATGTATTTTATGAACATTTATCCATGCTGAAAGTAGATTTAGATGTGTTGGGAGTGAGATAGAGATCATTATCTAATATATGCATCTGATGAAGCATTGCATGAAGTCTGTTGATGATCAGAGGCTGTTGTTGGGGGCTGCATAAACGTTTTTTTATTTTTGTTTTGTAGACAGACCATGCATTCTTCTGGGTACGTGCTTACGAAGGCACATACTAAATGGGCCGGAACTAAATGGGCCAATCCGTGGAGCCGTTGCGTTAAGCCCCCGCTGATTGGTCCAAATTGACCAATCCACACACACACTCAGTGCAGGCAGCTCTGCTGATTTCTGCTGCCTGCTGCAAGCTGATAACAGACAGTTGGGATCGCGCGAAATTCTCTCTGCAGACCCATTCTCACAGCGTTTATCAACCTATAAACCTTTTTCTTACTCAATATCAAGCCACACTTATTGTTTTTATTTCGGCTGTGACTTTGTGTGTGTTCAGGTTGAGTTTGGCTGTGTTTGGCTGTGTATTGCTAAACAAGGAAATCATGGAGGGGAGGGGGGGGGGGAGCTGCAGCGAGCCGTTTAGTGGAGAAAGTGAATACTGCTAAATACACATACTTTACGGAGATGCTGTATGCGAAACCAATGTGAGTTTGGAAAATTGCACAGTATTTTTCTATTTTAGTATACCTCAACAATGGAATTATGATCAGCGGAGATGGCCATGACACCTCTCCTTTAACATTTAACAAACTATGAATACCCACTTAACGAGAACAAACTCAGCTACCTGATTATATGAACCATTTTTACCGAAACAAAACACAAGTCTAACGCCGAGCCTCTGAATTAGCACTAAGCGAAAGAGTGCTAACGCACTTAGCACATAACTCCCTGTAGACATATTTCATACTTCATCGGATCTGCACAAACAAAATATCATATGAAAGCTGAGATTCCACAGATTTCAATGATATAAGTGTTAGAGCCAGTATTTTGATTTTATAAGAAAGGCCACGTAATTGTGACGCCTGTAGTCAACGAACTATAAAGGACTACACTTCCCACGGTGCCTGCGCTAAAGCCACAGTGATGGGCAATCTGTTGACGCCATCGAGGAACAGTTTTTAACCCTACGCGTACAAGTACCCTCTAAGCCCCAAGCCTGTTTTTCAGGCCTCAGGCTCGAAAATGACATTCCCAGAACAAATAACTATAACTTCACTAAAAGGGGTAAATTAATAATCTTTTTTCTCAAAGCAATGATAAGCCTGTGAGTTGGATTTACAAAAGTCAGAATCGGTATAGATATCTTTTTCATTTGAAAGTAAATTCAGATTGAACATAGTAAAAAAAAATGTAAATGATCGTGTCCGTCCAAAAGAAAAACATGACTTATAGTGAAAACCACCCTTGAATGATGGGATCGGAGACTAAAAGCTTTAGGAATCCAAACTATAACATTTAATAAGTACCATGTATCAAGATTGATGGAAAACAAGTGACATTTTACCTTTTTAGAGAGATTTAGCCAAAAAAAAAACACTTCTGGGGTCATTTGGGTGGATTTTCCATATCTCCGGCCCCCCTCGGTCAATTTTTATGATTGACATCTCTTTTGAACCGTTAGAGCCAATAGAATCGAGGGGAAGTTCCTAACATCCATCTAAACATTACTCATTGGTGAATGAGTGATGCGTAGCCAGAAGACCCAAAACCGGAAGCTGTCATACACTCTTGTAGCTATCATGAGCAGCTAATATGAAAACGCCGTTATTGACATAAATATTGTGATGGATTATCAGTAATCATTTCAAAGTGACACAGACACATTGGATTAAACTTCAGCAGCGTTTTTTTTTATCATTTTAATGCCATTGAACACAACTTTTTATCATAAACAGCAAAAGTGAAAGGTGACCGATCATGCAAAATGCACTTTTGTACGTCTTTTATACATGAATGTGTGTCCCCGGTGTTCCAGGGAACTCACCAAGTGTCAGTAAACACAACCCTCTCTATTTTTCTCCATACCCAAATCTCTTCTAAAGGGGCTTCAACGGATCTGATACAGACTGATCCAGATTTGAACACTTCTATGACGTCACAGAAGTGGCGCTACGGCTATTGGGCCAACTCCACCAATCAGGAGGAGACAGCCACGGACATTGCCGTTCCAAAGCGCTGGAGACGCTGTATTACATATGCCAGGCTTGTAGATGGTGCTGTTCTCACAGAATCAGCCCATGCAAAGACAGTGTTAAATTGAGCGAAATGAGGAATGGCTAAAATGCATGATCAGTTTGCTATTTTGAAAAATAAAAAGTATAAATATGCCTTATATAGGTATGGTCCTACACTATATTATTCAAATATAGCATGATAGGTCCACTTTAAGACGTATTTCCCGTGTTTGCTCCGTAAAGCTATACGTGGTGTGTTGTCTGGGTTTGCTTCCCCTGGCGCGAGTTTTGAACGTTCACTGATGATACATATATTTCTATAATCTATGGAATCTCAGCTTGCTTGCTGATATCTTGTTTGTGCAGATCTGATAAGTAATAAGGGTATTTTACCGTGAGTTCAATTCTAAGTGTGTTAGCATTTTTGCGCTCAGGGCTAATTCAGAGTCTTTGTTATTACCCTTGTGTTTCGTTTAGTTAAAAATTGTTAATATTGTCTGATAGCTGAGTTTCTTCCTGTTAAGTGGGTATGACACATTCATAGCTTGTTAAAGGTCCCATGTCATAGCCATTTCTACTGATCATAATTCCATTGTTGAGGTCTACTAGAATAGATTTACATTGTGCAATTTCTCATACTGGTTTCTCATCATACAGCATCTCTGTATAGTATGTGTATTCACTCTCTGTCCTAAATGGCTTGTTGGAGCTCCTGACCCTACCCCCCTCCCCCCCCCTCCCTGTGAGCCCACTGTGCTCTGATTGGTCAGCTCGCCCACTCTGTTATGATGAGTTCACCACCGTTACAGCGGAACATCAGTGACTTTGTGTTACAATGGCGTTTGTTAGCAACCAGAAAATGACACCAGTAATGACAAACAGATAAGAATGCTGCGGGGGGTCTGGGTGCCATGTTGGCGAGGCTCGCTGCTGCGAGGAGCGGACTCAGAGTCTCGCCGCGTCCCGCAGAAATCCGCGGAGCTGCAGCTGAAAAAAAGATGGTGTATGAGGAAGTCCGTGGATTGGTCAATTTGGACAAATACGCGGACTTAACGTAACGGCTCCGGAAGTAACGGTTCTGCGGATTGGTCCATTTGGGTCGTCGTTACGTCACTTGGTACCAGGAAGAAAAAGAGAAATCTCCAACAAGGCGTTCTGGGGCAGCATAGACAGGCCTTTTCTGTGTTAGAGTTTCACTCGCTAAAGGATGTACTTTGAGGGTTTGTGACTGATAAAAAGCTACATAACACACAAGGGGACGAGTAATAATCAGAAAAGCATGACATGGGACCTTTTTAAATGTTAAGAAGCCCTCAGACGCTGTTTCTTGCAAGATGTTGCGTTTTACCCCCGCAAAATGTTATTGCAGTATCATTACTTTTACATAAGAAGGTGCTGTAAATCTTTCTGTTAATACTTGCATACTTTTACTTAAAGAGCATCTTGCAGGTTTTTATTTATTCTACATTTATGCTTAAACTTGCTTGAAAATTACAATTTAAAAAGGGAATACAGGATTTGATATGTTTTACGAGACATAAGGGCAGGAATTCAGAGGGAAAGGAGCAATTTTAAGCTCTGCTCTTAAAAACAGCTTTTTTTTAAGGTCACACGTCAAACGCGTCATATTACATCACGCAGGGGACACATCTCCGCTCTCTGACCGCGGGTATTGTTAGTAGTTGCGTTGAGTAGAGCGGTTGTGTTTTAGTGAGCTGGTATTTTTCGGTAGTTTTACATTATATTTCACCATTTGTAATCATGGTGCAGTATTGTGTTTGTGCAGGTTGCACAAATACCAGCCTGTCAGGACATCGAGTCCACAGTAAAAAGGACCGGAGCTAGCAGTCGTTCCTGGGTGCGTTGTGCATCCACCTCCCTGCAGCACATACTCTCCACAGCTTTATCAGGAAACCGTATTACTTCTCTCTCCCCCCCCCCCCCTTCGCTGCTCTCTCTCCCCTCCGGTACACGGCACCGTAAGACATTGCATTTGGCAACGCTGTGGTGGCTGTACTGCTCCAGCCGTCTTCTTTGTGTTTGTTTGTTTCCCCCTGTCTGTGTTGTTTGTGTGTGCATGGTGGCAGTTCTCCTGGCTCCCGGCTCAACCTCCACTCACCTGCTGCAATCAGCTGTGCACCCTCCCCGACTACACACCTGCTTTCCATCAAGCCATTTACAACGACATATCAACGGAGGCTCCACAACCTTTCTCCGCCAGATCGTCAAGTATCAGCCGTATCTCGCGTCTCTCCTCCGGTACACAGCACCGTAGTATGGAGTTGCATTAGGTAATGCGAGATACGGCTGATACTTGCGCATTAGTTTCTGTTATGGATCAGTATCAACAGTCCTGCCAGTAACGTTACTATATTATCAATGCTACTTTAGTTATAGCCTGATATATGATAGCTAACTTTACAATGTTGTGATGTGACGTTAGCTAACATTCTGTAGCTAACGCCGGTCACTCACCAAGATAGCTGCCCAGTTCTCCACTGGTTCTCCTCACACCACAGCTCAATTTCTCTCCGATGGCCGTTATTTCCTCTAATCCTTGGCTGCTCCAAGTTTCTTGGCTCATAATTATAAGGTTGTGGTCCGTCATATGCATTCGAATATTCATGTTCAACTTCTTCTGTGTCTTCTGTGTCGAAACTAGCATTGGGATCCATGTTTATTAATACGTTACACCGGCCGCTCTCCCCCTTGTGTCCCCCGTGTTACGTCACACACGGGAGGTCACGTGCCGAGGCTTTTTTATGCGGAAGTGAACATTTCTTACCAAAACGATGCCAGATGTCACTGTAGTGTATATTTCTGTATATTTTTGGGAAAATCTAGTGTATTCATCATTTTCCTACACATTTATTCACAGGTGTCTTTAACCTGGAAGTTGCTCTTTTAAATAAGCATTGAATGCAAGATTTTCATTTGTAATGGAGTATTTTCATTCTATAGGCGTAGTGTATCTGTGAACGATGCCAAATACAATTCCTTGTTTACATTGCTGCTAGTGCTAAACTGGAAGTGGAAAGGGGATGGGCTACATGAGGTGAATTGATCCAACAAAAATACACAATAGGTGGGACTAAGAAAGATAATATGAAAGTATAAAAACAAAGGCATTAATTAGGGCTGCAAAATGTTTCCCATTGTAATGGTGATTAGATTTAAATTGCTAACACTTAACAGTATGTTTTACTGTGTTTCCTGTTTCCCTGCAGACGTCCAGCAGCTGGTGGTGGTTAAAGAAGAGGTTCTCCCTGACCAGCAGGAGTGGAGCACCAGTCTGGACCCGGAGGACCCAGAGCCCCCCCTACACGTAAAGCAGGAACAGGAGGAACTCAGGATCAGTCAGGAGGGAGAGCAGCTTCAGGAGCTGGAGGAGGCTGATATCACCAAGTCCACTTTCACTCCTGACCCTGTGAAGAGTGAAGATGATGAAGAGAAACCTCAGTCCTCACAGCCTCATCAAAGACAAACTGAACACATGGAAACAGAAGCTGATGGAGATGACTGTCGAGGACCAGAACCAGCCAGGAACTCAGATCCAGAGAGCAGTTTACAACCAAAGACTGAGGACAACACTGGAGACTCTTCTGAACCTGACGGTGGAGACTCTTTTGAAACTCACACTGAACACAGCGCTGATTGGAAGGAGACCAGAGAACTTGCGTCAGGCTCAAACTCACTGAAAAATAGACAAGAATCTGTCAGTGATTCAAGCCGTAGTGCTGTAAAGAAACAATTTGGCTGCTCCGTGTGTACGAAATCTTTTACAAATACAATAGAAGTAAATCGACACATGAGAATCCACACAGGTGAGAAACCCTTTAGCTGCTCAGTCTGTGAGAAAGCTTTTTCACAGAGTGGACGTTTAAGCGTACACATGAGAATCCACACAGGAGAGAAACCCTTTAGCTGCTCAGTTTGTGAGAAAGCTTTTTCACAGAGTGGACGTTTAAGCGTACACATGAGAATCCACACAGGAGAGAAACCCTTTAGCTGCTCAGTCTGTACCAAATATTTTGCATTGAGAGAAAATTTAAGAAAACACATGAGAATCCACACAGGAGAGCAACCCTTCAACTGCGCAGTCTGTAAGAAAGCTTTTTCACAGAGTGGAAATTTAAAGAAACACGTGAGAGTCCACACAGGAGAGAAACCATACAGATGCTCAGTCTGTAAGAAAGCTTTTTCACAGAGTGGAAGTGTAAAGACACACATGAGAGTCCACACAGGAGAGGGAATATACATCTGCAATGTTTGTGACAAAAGATTTAAATGGCGTAGTGATTTCAAAAGACACAAGTGTGTTGGTCGTCAGTCCTCACGGCTTAATGAAATTAAAACTGAGGATAACAGAGAGGCTGAGCCTCCAATCAGCAGCCCAGCTGAACACGTGGAAACAGAAGTTGATGGAGAGGACAATGAATAAGTCTTATGACATTTCACACCATGGATGTATAATAAGAACTGGATACAGCGTTGGTGGCGGGGTCTCGTTCTTTCCTATGAGAGCTGCTCATTGGCGCATGAAGGCAAAAGGGCCCAACTTTTGAGAGAGCGAAACATCACAGATTACCCGTCATTCCTGGCTTTCAGAGCAGAAGTACCCGTATGTGCGCTCATAGAGCATGCGCAGTCGGGTTGCCCCTTAATCCCCGCCCCCCGAGCTCCCACTCTCAGCCCACTAGAATGAATGAAGAGAGAAAATAGATCTAGGTTCGGCTTTTAGTGCCTTTTACAACTTTAAGGAACGAATGATTCTAATAAGGGCTATCAAATAGTTCATATTGGGTAGTTTATTTATTTAAAAAAAGAAATATCCACCGATTTACAGACGTCTCTTTCCCAATCAATCAGTCAATGGGAAACATTTTTTTGGGCCGGGGTGACGTCACGGACTGATACGGAAGTTGCAGTTCCACCGTTTGGACACAACGAATATTTTCGTTACACTTCCTGGGGGCTTGGTTCACACTGACTGGATTAACATTGTTGCACAACATCCATATAAGACTTAAAAAACTCCATCTTTATCAACATAAGTGGACAATATGTTTAATGTTTTTGTCGTACTGATTTTCTGATTCATACGTTAACCACTTACTGTTGATGAACCTTTTTTTTTTGATTGAGGGCTCCAAGTTTCCATATAGAGATAAAGGATGATTTGATTTATTGTTCTTTATTTCTAAATGTTTTGTATCATTGCTATCCTGTTAATGAGCCCTGTTTTACATAAATGTACCTGTTATCTGATTGTTTTTGCTTCTGTAACTGTAAGGGAATACATTTGCCTATTTTGTATCCTGATTACCAAATGCCGTTACATGTAATACGTTACTCCCTAAGCCTGATTTCAACCACCTCGCTAATAATCACAAATGTTCATTTCTTTGACCCCTTGACTCGACTATTTCTTGTTTAATAATCGTTACATCTCCTCAGGACCAAGTTCCAGTGTCCTGCCTTTCACCTGCTGATCACCCACTGCTAATTTAAGGTGGAATGACCTTTACAATGGACCAGCTACTCTTAATGTGTCTTAATGAAAACGTTTTGTAAAGTGATGCTAGACCAAAAACGTGCTGTTGGGCTGTGTGCTCTCTGCAGTACGGGGGTCTGTACTCAAAGATTGTTTATGAAATGAGAGCTTCACTCAGTTTTTGTTTTCCAAACGACGCCAACAGAGCGATACGTCTTCTTTCCAGCAGATGGCATACATGTTACATAATCAAGTTCAACTGTGATCCCCATATTAATGATTCAAAACAGCAATGTGTAAGATATGGCTAGTAATTGACTATTTCAACCGAATATGAAGAGGTTACAGTCTTGAGGCCTTGTCCAATATGTTTATGTTTATGTTTTGTTTGATTAAATCTACTGAAATGAGCATTCAATGACTAAATAATTCTTACTGTCATTACATCATGGGTTTGCATTGCAATGTTAGAACGCATAAAACCCAACTTTATTTCTTCTAAGTTGCGGGTGTTCATTGTTTAGAAGTCTGCTGTGTTTCATCCAAGCTTCCACTTCGTGCTCCGATAATGCTGAAAGTATCTGTTGTATGCTTTACCTGCTCCAGTAACACAAGTGTAATTCACTGGATAGAGACAAGAGATAGTGGATGGATCCAGAGGAGAACCAGAAGATAGTCCGTGTAGAGCCTTCAGGTTCTGAAAATTATCAGGGATAGAGCTAGAAAAAAACTCCAAAAACCTGAATAGAGCTAGAAGATAGCCAGTACAAAGCCAAGAAAGACCCAGTAGAAAGACAGGAAGGAGCCAGAACCCTCCACACCAACATGAGCAGGAAGTTCAGAACCTGGCATACACTTATTCTCTCAACATTGTATGTTACTCTGGTTACACTGCGCCCTCTATTGGTAGGAGTATATCAGAACACAACAAAAGCTAACTCGTTTCATCTGGGTTCCTGCTCATGTAGGTGTGGAGGGTAATGAACAGGTGGATATTCTGGCCAAACAAAAACTCAGAATTACGAACACAGACATAGAAGTTCCACTTAGCAAAGCGGAGGTTAAAGCATTCAAACATAAATATGTACAAACAACATGGCAAGAACATTGGGACATTAATGATGCAGGAACACATCTTTATACAATTCAAAGGTATGTGGGGGGGGATGGAAGGAGGGTGGGGTTTAAAAGAAGGGAAGAAAATGTAATTTCTCGGATGAGAATAGGTCATGCAGGTCTCAATCATACTTTAAGTATAATAGGAAAGCATCCAACCGGAAAGTGTACACACTGTAGACAGCCAGAAACTGTTGAACATGTTTTACTGCATTGCAGGAAATATAGTAGAAATGTGCATTTCCAGACACTGAAGAAAGCAAAATATCATGACTTTTCGCTATCAGGGCTGTGAGGGAAAACATCAGGCAATATGTATTGCGTTTCTAAGAGAAATTGATACATTTAAAAATAATCGGTTTTAACGGTACTACTACTTTTATCGATACCGCTTATCGATCCGGTCCTTTAACGATACTCTTATCGGTTCTTTTGAGAGGGAAAAAAAAGGTAAATGAACTAAACAAATTGTAAATAATGTGAACTTACAGAACTGTAAAAAACAAGTATTTACTGCAAAAATACAGTAGTATAGAGCAACACAGGTGTGGCATACAGGTATGCTGCAAAAGGCCTAACGGTTCTTCTGGAGGAAGATTAATTCATACATAACATACCTGACGTGGAAACGTTACTCGTGGATGGGGCTACAGAGCTACCAGAAAGACAGTCGAAAACGGTGCATTTCTCCGTCTGAATGTGGTGCACTTTTACAAAAATTGCTTGTGTTACCGTCCTTAAATGCCAAACTCATATTGCACTTTTGGCAACGAGCATTGTCCACCTCAAGACGGGTCAAGTTTAACCACACCTTGGAGCGCTTAGTTCTCTCCGCCATCTCCGCCGTGTGTGTGTGTTGCATGCATGTAGCAGCTGCGTGTGTGTAAACCGCCCCACCCCCTCACATTCAGACGTGAGAGAGAGAGAGAGATCTCGTCTGGATTGGAAAGATCGAAAATAAATCGTTGACGAATTTTGTGGTCTTATTGCATATTAGAAACGGAGTTGGCAAAACCAAAACTGCAATATAATGTTCATGTAGCAATAATACATATGACATATATTTTTTTAAATGTCTCCAATAGGAATGTATTTTTTTAAATGTCTCCTACCGATAAAAAGACCGATAAAGTCGGAGCTTAACGGTACCACAGTCTTTAATAATTCCGCCCCGGGGCCCGTTTAATACAGGGGCTCAGTACCCATCCCCATTTGTTATAGAAAACAAGCCTGGAACAGATTAAAAATGTCCATTTAAGAGTTTGGTACCGTTTGTTCCTGCCATTTATTTTCATGTTTCACGTGGGTTCATGTGAGCACTGCAGCAGTCTAAGGCCCTCCCAAAATGCTCTCATTGGTTGGGACGGGATAATAACACGTTAACTTGCCCAGCCCTACTATTCATTCATTCATCTGCTGCTCTGTACAAGAAGGGACAGAGCAGACTCTTTCTGCTGAGGAGACTGAGGTATTTCGGGGTACAGGGGGCACTAGACACCTTCCCCCCCCGTTTGCAATTTACTAGCGGTAGTTACTTGTGAATCAAGGGGGAATTCCTAAAGCCACCTACACGTCGTTACCATTGAGGAATGAGTGTGATGCGCACGCAGCTTGCCCAAACCGAAAGCTATGTTACACTCTGAAAACTAAAAACTAGGTTATAGCCATAAATATGATGATGGATTATCAGTAATCATTTCAAAGTGACAGAGACATTGGATTAACCTTCAGCAGCGTTTATATGCGTTTTAATGCCATCTATCACAACTTTTGATCAGAAAACAGCAAAGGTAAGACGTATTTGCCGTTTTGGATACCTAAAGCTAAGTCGTGTGTTGTCTGGTTTATCCTTCACTGCCCTGAGTTTTGGTCGCACACTGATGATACTTATATAATTGGAATCTGTGGAAGCTTTCATGTGATATCTTGTTTGTGCGGATCCAATGAAGTATAAAATATATCTACCATGAGTTATGTGTTAAGTGCGTTAGCACTCTTTCGCTTAGTGCGAATTCAGAGGCTTGGCGTTAGACTTGTGTTTTGTTTCGGTAAAACATTTTCATATCATCAGGTAGCTGAGTTTCTTCCCGTTAAGTGGGTATGGCACATTCATACTTTGTTAAATGTTAAGAAGCCCTCAGACACTGTTTCTAGCAAGATGTTGCGGGAGTCCCCGTCCCCGGTTACAGGTTAAATACCAACCAACTATGTGCTATATGTGCAATAGATATTTATGCCGTTAATAACTGTGCAATATATACTTGGCTGTTAAATCCTAAGAACTGTTACAGGATGTGTATTTTGTAAATTGTGTAACTTTTTATAATTTTTATAATTATATTTTGTATTATATCATAACCTTTTTTTTTTACTTCAATACTTTTGACAATAATCAAGAAACATCATAAATAAATCACTGGCAGGGAAAATGTCATTGCAGTATCATTACTTTTACATAAGAAGGTGCTGTACATTTTTTTAATACTTGCGTACTTTTACTTAAAGTGGACCTATCATGCTATATTTGAAATATATATTGTAGGGCCATACCTATACAAAACATGCCTGAAGTTTTTTTTTCAAAATACCAAACAGATCACCCATTGTAGCCATCCCTCATACTGCTCAAACCCCTCTTTTACAGACCTGTTAGAGAAAATAAAAACCTCTGCCTCAATAGAGATTTTTAAGGGGCAGTTTTAAAGGCCCAGTGAAGTGTGCACCTGTGCATGATCTGTTATGCTAATACGTATAGTAATGACCAAAATTGTCCATTGGAACCCATATCAAAAAATGTTGGAATAGCAACAAATTTGACGAGTTTTGAATTTTCCGGGGAAATCTGCAGTCAACCTTCGCCTTCGTGGGCGTGGCTTGCGATCTACTGCGTGACGTCACGAGATGGACGCCGCCGCACTGTTTACATTCACCACCGTTCGTTTTTTCTCTTTTTCAAAGTCGAATTTCTCAACGTTTCTGAGCTAGTATTTTCCTGGAAAGTGTGTCGGAGTCGACTGGAAGTGATTGCCAATCGAGAGAACCTGACAATGGAGGCGACAGTGAAGAAAGAGGGATGAAAAACACAGGGGAAACGATGCATTGCCGCTGGCTGTAGTAATGTCAAGTCTGCCGAAGTGGCGATGTTTCTGTTCCCAAAAGATGAAGGTGAGCCTGGCTGGTGTCATTGTTTCGTAGATTATTTGATTGATCATGATAAATAAAGGCCAGTGGTCGATTCGAGAGAGAGAGAAAGAGAGACTGACAGAGTTACAGGGTTGTTGTTAGCATCTGGTGCTAGCTCGGAGCTAACGGAGATTAGCTGTTTCAACAATAAGGAGAGGGAGAGTGCTCTCCTGTGGGACTGAGAGAGATAACGTCAGCTCAGGGAGGTAAACTGTAGCCTAAGTTATCTCAGTGGGTTTGGTCATCTATGTAAACTAATATTTCCATCTATGTAATATTAGTTGTATAAAATAGGTTAAGAAATCATTCCAATGTTTTTTGATTATTGAAATATATGTTTCATATGAGTGTTGAGAGCTGTATCCATAAATCTCTTAATGTTGCCCTCAAAGTGCACCAGATTGATCACTTTCCTCATCTATCCTGTCCGAAAAGCTGTCCAAATCAATCATTTCTCTCACACTAGTATCAATTTCCAGAGTCTCCGCCATGTTTACAATCGCAACTGGGTACATCTTGTGACGTCACAGCCACTATCGTCTGCAACTTCCGTTAGGCTCAGATGGCAAAATTAATAATTCATTAATTCATTAATTATGAATTATTAAAAATTATTTTAGCCATGAACAGGCACAATGATATGTAAGGAATGAAACTGCCATTTCATTTTGGTGCAAAAACATGCACTTCACTGGGCCTTTAAAACCCACCTCTTCCGACAGGCCTTTGGAGGAGGTGAGTTATTAGCTGTCTTTTACTGGTGTTTTATCCAATTGTTTTATCCTATGTATTACCTGCTGTTGTTTTATGCCTTTTACTCTACATTTTATAGTTGTACTGTGAATTGTGTACTGTACTGTAAAGCACTTTGTACATCCGTGTTGAGAAGGGTGCTATATAAATAAAGTTCTACTTACTTACTTACAAAATAGTATATATATATATATATATATAGTACAAATAAATAAATAAACTCAAAGCGTATGTTCACATTTTTCGTATTTTATTTTTTCCCGCCCATCAATTTATTTGGGACCGATGGTGAGATTCCATGGTTCTAATCTTAGTAATTTCCCTCCCTAATTATCTTCCCTCTCCTCTCAGGGGCCCAAACCCCAGCAAGGTGATCCAGCAGCTCCACATCTTCAACCCCCTGAAGGCTCACCTGACGGAGATGGCTTTCCTGCCGGCGCCTCCTGGAGGACGTCATGGCCTAGACCCCCCCCTCACCCACTGTGGCTCACCCTGAGGGGGAGAAGAGAGAGGAGGGCAGCACCCCGAGGACCTCCTGCTGACTCGGGACACTGCCACTGATTTGTGCGTGAGCGAAAAACACATCGTAGAAAAAAGAAAACGACAAAAAACGTCAGCATTTGTTCATTCCACGTAATTTGGTTTGGGAGTCCAGTGTTTGTGAGTTACTGTACTGTTACACATTTCTGTTATAGACGACTGGTATTACCACTGTTGGTCAGATGGACGTTTCTACCTGGATATCCTCTATATACCTATTAATGTGTTTTTCAGTTTGAATGCACTGCTCTCAACACTCGCTGTACTGTGTTGTTACCCCCCCCTCCCTCCTCCTCCACAGATTTTAAGTTTCTCTGTCGTGATTGTTTATTTATACATAGAGGTTTTCTATCTAAATGTAGTATTTTATTCAGACTGAATTCACGCAAAATGCACTTTTGTACGTCTTTGATACATGAACATGTGTCCCCGGTGTCCAGAGAACTCACCAAGTGTCAGAAAACACAACCCTCTCTATTTCCCTCCATACCCAAATCTCTTAATAAGGGGCAGCAGTAACGGATCTGATACAGACTGATCCAGATTTGAACACTTCTATGACGTCACAGAAGTGGCGCTACGGCTATTGGGCCAACTCCACCAATCAGGAGGAGACAGCCACGGACATTGCCGTTGGAAAGCACTGGAGACGCTGTAGTGCATATGCCAGGCCTGTAGATGGTGCTGTTCTCACAGAATCAGCCCATGCAAAGACAGTGTTAAATTGAGTGAAATGAGGAATGGCTAAAATGCATGATCTGTTTGGTATTTTGAAGAATAAAAAGTATAAATATGCCTTATATAGGTATGGCCCTACACTATATTATTCAAATATAGCATGATAGGTCCACTTTAACGTTTGTATGCAATTCAACACTGGAATCAAGCAAATATTAATATGTTTACATGACATTAGTTATTTATATTTTGATATCACTTAATTATACATTTAAAGGTGGGGTAGGTACGTTTTAGAAACCGGCTCGAGATACAGTTTTTGTTATATTCCATGGAATGCTCTTAACATCCCGATAGCAATGAATATCTTAAGTGCTTTGACAAAAAATCCATTAAAAAATGTCATCTGTGGAAGCCGTAGCGCTGTAAAAAGCACGACCAATCATCTGAGCCGACCCGGCTAAAGTAACTGGATGGCCTACCTGCCTGTCAGCCTTCCATCTGTGCACAAACTTACCTCATGCCCTCATTGGTCATGTGTGCGTTCGTGTGTGTTGGAGGAGGGGCTCTGTGAGGAAGTGGCAGATTTTTTCCGGTTGTGTATTTTCAAATTCTAACGCACTCGAGCTGGTTTCTCCAAAATTATCTACCCCACCTTTAAGTCAAGCTAAGGTACATGTGATGGTAGCTAGTTAGTGCTCTTACCTGTGAGGCCTCCTCCAAACAGCATAATAACCAGACTGTATTATTAAAACTAAGTACCTGTTCTGGATCCTTGACTTTAGACAAACAATTCAAAAGACAAAATGTATTTAAAGACAAATCTTTATTTGAAGGTGCCTCTTAACCTGGGATATTAGTTATACAGTAATAGTATTGACAATCTAAAAAAATTGAGCAACTCAACTTTATGTTTCTTATTGTCTAAAGCATTTATTATTTTCATTTTCCCCCTCTCATATTCAGTGCGGACGGATTGAGACAGCGTGGTGTCCAGAGAGCTGCAGAGTCTTCAGGGAGAAACCTCCTTGTGATGGACGTCCTGTCTGTTGGTTTGGAGAGGACTGAGGGTCTTCCCTCTACGAGGAGGACCAGGCCTGATGGTGGAGCCCCTGCTGGGCAATGGGCCTAGTCTATACTACTGTATTTTTGCAGTAAATACTTGTTTTTTACAGTTCTGTAAGTTCACATTATTTACAATTTGTTTAGTTCATTTACCTTTTTTTTCCCTCTCAAAAGAACCGATAAGAGTATCGTTAAAGGACCGGATCGATAAGCGGTATCGATAAAAGTAGTAGTACCGTTAAAACCGATTATTTTTAAATGTATCAATTTCTCTTAGAAACGCAATACAGATTGCCTGATGTTTTCCCTCACAGCCCTGATAGCGAAAAGTCATGATATTTTGCTTTCTTCAGTGTCTGGAAATGCACATTTCTACTATATTTCCTGCAATGCAGTAAAACATGTTCAACAGTTTCTGGCTGTCTACAGTGTGTACACTTTCCGGTTGGATGCTTTCCTATTATACTTAAAGTATGATTGAGACCTGCATGACCTATTCTCATCCGAGAAATGACATTTTCTTCCCTTCTTTTAAACCCCACCTTCCTTCCATCCCCCACATACCTTTGAATTGTATAAAGATGTGTTCCTGCATCATTAATGTCCCAATGTTCTTGCCATGTTGTTTGTACATATTTCTGTTTGAATGCTTTAACCTCCGCTTTGCTAAGTGGAACTTCTATGTCTGTGTTCGTAATTCTGAGTTTTTGTTTGGCCAGAATATCCACCTGTTCATTACCCTCCACACCAACATGAGCAGGAATCCAGATGAAACGAGTTAGCTTTTGTTGTGTTCTGATATACTCCTACCAATAGAGGGCGCAGTGTAACCAGAGTAACATACAATGTTGAGAGAATAAGTGTATGCCAGGTTCTGAACTTCCTGCTCATGTTGGTGTGGAGGGTTCTGGCTCCTTCCTGTCTTTCTACTGGGTCTTTCTTGGCTTTGTACTGGCTATCTTCTAGCTCTATTCAGGTTTTGGAGTTTTTTTCTAGCTCTATCCCTGATAATTTTCAGAACCTGAAGGCTCTATACGGACTATCTTCTGGTTCTCCTCTGGATCCATCCACTATCTATTGTCTCTGTCCAGTGAATTAAACTTGTGTTACTGGAGCAGGTAAAGCATACAACAGATACTTTCAGCATTATCGGAGCACAAAGTGGAAGCTTGGATGAAACACAGCGGACTTCTAAACAATTAACACCCGCAACTTAGAAGAAATAAAGTTGGGTTTTATGCGTTCTAATATTGCAATGCAAACCCATGATGTAATGACAGTAAGAATTATTTAGTCATTGAATGCTCATTTCAGTAGATTTAATCAAACAAAACATAAACATATTGGACATGGCCTCAAGACTGTAACCTCTTCATATTCGGTTGAAATAGTCAATTACTAGTCATATCGTACACATTGCTGTTTTGAATCATTAATATGGGGATCACAGTTGAACTTGATTATGTAACATTTATGCCATCTGCTGGAAAGAAGACGTATCGCTCTGTTGGCGTCGTTTGGAAAACAAAAACTGAGTGAAGCTCTCATTTCATAAACAATCTTTGAGTACAGACCCCCGTACTGCAGAGACCACACAGCCCAACAGCACGTTTTTGGTCTAGCACAGGCATCCTCAAAGTCCGGACTCCGGTCCGGATCCGGACCGAACCACAACTGTCTCTGGACTCTGAGCAAATTACACTTTTCATATGTGTTATCTGCGAGACATCGCCACAACGCAACGAGTCAAAAATGTTCCGCTATGTCCAACAACAAACAGCGCTCTGCATGTCCGACTGTTCCACTGTCTGTGTGTCTCTGTCAACGCATTGGTCCAATCACATTCAGCGTCAGCGTTTTTTCCCCCCACCAACAGTCTGCGAATCAGAGGAACGGTAGGGCGGGTCTTCGCGGAATGCGGGTGTGAAAAATGCGTGTGTTTAAAAAAAAAAAGTCAGAGCGAGAATTAACAGCTCATCTAGTTGCATCTGTACTGTAGCTAGTAGCCTAGTTTCACCTACTGGGGTGGCATGGGGGGGCAACTGCTACCCTCAAAATAGGCCTTGCCACCCCAGCTGCCACCCCAGTTGGCAGCTTTGTTTTGAAAGAAAAGTTGTGGCTCATCGGACATTTATGAGAGAAAGTCTCTAATGTCCGAGTGCAAGTGAATGCAGAACAAGACGTACGTCTTGTAACCCCTCCCCCGGCCCTGGCGCGAGCATGGAAATATGATTGGCGGCGATTTCATTTGAACGGTACGGCGCAAAACGAGAAGCATTCGGACCAAAGTACTGAAGGAATGAGGTATTTGCGGTCTACAATGACAGAGAAGAGACTGTCAGGTTGGCTGTACTCAGCATTGAATCAAAACGCACTAAAGCTGTTGATCTTAATCAGTGTGTGAGGCGTTTTGCTGAACAAGATGTTAATCGCCGCATTCAGCTGTAATAGACATGTCAACGTGATGCTCTGCTCACGGATGAGCATACAAAACTGTTAAGATAATGACCTTACGTGTGTAAATATATGTTTTTCTTTGTGGGGGTCTGCCCCCAAAAAACAGTTTTAAGTCCTGAGAAAGTAAAATAAGACGGTGTGCAAAACTGCCCAGCCAAAAAAAAGTAACCACTTTGATTGAACTAGGCCAGCAGGTAAGGACTCTCCACTGGATCATAACTGAAGTATAAAAGAATGCATGACTGAAGTGATGGAGGCCATGTTTGAAGGCAAACTAAAAGAGGAAATAACAGGTCAAGCAAATCCCTCTCTCAGATTCCACAGCAACCAGAAGAACAGAAACACTGGCTGGTGATTTGATGAATCAGCTTTGTGATGGAATACAAAATGCACAGTGCGTTTCCTTCGCTGTGGATGAGCCCACTGACAATGCTCAGTTGCTGGTGTTTGTGAGTTTTTATGATGAGGCAAAGGGGGAGTTTGTTGAAGATATGTTGGGCCTGATGAACCTCAGTGGACACAGAAGGGGGTTAGACATTTATAAAGCAATAATGGGAATGCTGAATGAAAGAGGGTGCAGCTGCCTTTATTCATAACTGCAGCTCTTAAACTGCGACTCTGAGGGATCAAGCACAGACACAATAACAATGAAAACTGCTGCATACAGATTATTTTTGTTTTTGCAACCTTGTGTTAAGAATCTTGTTGTAATTGTTTAAAAGTTTGAATGACCGTAATAAACGGACCTTTGTCTTATTGAAAACAAAATGTTGGACCTTTAAGATTTGTATTTGAGTACCCCTGGCCTAGCTGATACCAGCTGCACAGGCCTAGTCTGTCACTTTATTTGACTAAATGTGTTTACTTATACATTTAATAGGTTTACACCTTCTGTCCATATGTGCTTTTTATTTAAAACATGTTTGATTAACTTTTGGTTCACATTTCAATAAATTGTATTTGTATTTGAACTCCTTTTGTCCATTATTCTTACTGAAAATGTTAGATTACACATTCACATCTGACTGAAGATTGGACCCATTTATTTGTGACGTTGCAAACTCTGCGGTACAAGGCACAAGTGATGTGAACTCATAAAGTGAGGCAAATAGAACTAATCAGCTGATGGAGTAGAGATGTGGAAATAGGTGCATTTGATCAGCTGACTGTGTTTTTACAATAAAAGTAGTTTCTTAGTGTACTGGTCTTAAAATCTCATAACATCAGCTTTTAATGTTCCTCTTGGATGTTCTCCTTGACCCTCAGTTAAGGAGAAAATGTCGTGTCTTTCAGGGATGTCCTTTCCTAAGAAACATTACAGGAAACATAAAACATATTATTGCAGAACAAGTGTGTTATTTATGAAAGCGGTGTGTTTGTGTGTTTAGGGGCTGTAGATATAATTATTTTGTAATTGTAATTTCTTTTTTTTATTTCAACAGTGAGCTACAAAGACAATCAGATTATGAATGAACAGTATGAAGTTCATCAACATTGAAATATATGTTATTAAATCAAATAATATTGAACTGTTATCAAAACGTAGTGCAACTGTAGAAGCTTGCTCTGTTGTCTCACTGAAAGAATAACTTTTACCACGTTTTTACAGAAAATATTCAGAGATAAATAGTAGCAGTTCTCACTATGTGTTAAATATCTTTGCCTTTAATACATTACATTAGAAAGCTGACAAAACCATATTGCTTGTTAACATCTAAATGTAACCTTTTGCATGGAAAGACCCTCAACTAAACTGATGTGTAGGTGATCTAGTATATAGTATTGTTTAATGGAATGTATATCAGTGTATTAAAGTAAATACTTTATTTATTTAAACCAATATCTTTCTTGATTCTTTGTACAGTATGAACAAAAGAGTCTTTGTACCTGTGCTGAAGTTCACTGCTGTGAGGAGTCCAGTTCTGTCTCTCACTCTCTGGTCCAGCCTGTCTGCATCACCTGGACACCTTAAACAAACAGATATATATATAAAGTACCATGTGTACAAACAATATAACTGACTCTCTTCTGTTGAACATGTTGGATTGTGTATTGTCCGAGTCAGGGTCGTTTTTATTTTACTGTAACTTTGGAAGTTGTGTTACCAATGCTTGCTGTTTATTTGATACCCATTTGGTAATGCAATTAATAAAAACAACAAGGTTTGGGTTTGTTCTTCAGATGACTGTGACGTTAACGTGTAAGCTCAATAATGAACTCCAGCTCAACCAACCATATTGTAATATCTAAGTAATCATCTTGAAATATGACATTAATAATTGTAATATACACACATCTTATTGTGAGGTTGATTTCACATACAGTACTTTGACATTAGCTTGTCTACATACTTGAGCATAGCCAATTTAAATTCACCTTAGCGATGCATACAGTTCCTACATACATAATAAAATGTCTCTCTAAGTTACAAGGAAGACCTTATTTTACCAACCTCAAACAGAAGCCGTTTGCTGTACAGTATTATCTCACTTAACGCTTAACACTTGTCTATTTCGTTTTAACCTTTATATATATATATATAGTATATGATTTTAACTTGGAGGCTACTATTAGCATCGTTAGCACCGATGTAGCTACCACTCGCTTACACGCTAACCCAAGCCTTAACATTCATTACGTAGCTGATTAAAATCATGAACACATAAATAAAGTACTCAAATTTCACTTCCCGCAAAACCGCATTCATGTACCGTCTGTTTTAACTGCAGAGCGAGTCACAATAGTCCGATATATAAGCATGAAGAACACACAAACACGGCCGGCTTCAAGTTGTGTTCCCTGGATGAACTGAGCAGGCAGAGTCCCTATAGCTTCACGGAGCAGCTAGCAGAGAGACAAGAAGCTAGCAGCAGCAGTCACTTGACAGAGCTGTCACTCAATGTGACCACGCCCTAATATATGCAAAAACGTTAAGACCTAATATAAATAAAAGGATCGCGTTAGAAAACAATTCACTCACAGATCCATAATCATGAAGGTGGAATCTAACTATATCCATAATAATAGTTATTGCATCCATGGGTAGAAACTTTTTTTTCTGCTGTAAAGTTGGGCATTTTAACATTGGGGTCTATGGAAATTGCTCCTTTCTGCAGTCATCGCCTATCGGCCAATATATGACCTGCAGTGTGTGGCACTTCCGTATTGGCGTCCTGGCTCTTCCCCAGAGTTTGCCGCTTGGGTTGAAAAGCTAACGGGTTAAGGAAATAGCAATACCAGTGTCACTTGGGAAAGGAAAAGGAAAAGCAATAATTAAGAAGAAGACTGAAAACTCATCTCTTTCGACTCCACTTCAAGCGATAGAATTTATCAACAAAGCACTTATATAATAATAAAGGACTGGCTTATCTAAAGCCAGTTGAGTAGCACTTGAAATGTTTTAGCTCTATGAAACCTGATGAATTTATTTGATTCTGTTTTCTTCAAGTTTGTATTTTGTCGGTCGAACGCACTTATTGTAAGTCGCTTTGGATAAAAGCGTCAGATAAATGCAATGTAATGTAATGTAATGTAAAGAAGGGTATGGAAATATGGCTGAAAAGGTGGGAGGAAGATCAGAAAGGGAGGAGATGCCACAAGTTACAGAAATCAGTCATAATAAAGGTCTATACAGAAAGGAACAGACGGGAGGAGATCATCATCACTAGACTCAGACTGGATCATACAGGATTAAACGGCACAATGTTTATAATGTCTTCTTCTTGGCCCTGTTGAACATGACAGAGACTATTTGAGAATTATTTGAATTTTATTTATATTTTATTATTATTTTTTTGTACTTTGTTATAATTATTATTATGAGTGCGAAAAAAAAAAGAATACATACATATATATTATTATTGTTGTATGTTTTGTTTCTGACATGTTTAATAAATTGACTTAACAAAAAAACAAAAATGGGAAAAAGCGAAGTTGAAGAATGCGGTGTGAAAGAAAATGAGGAACACATCATATTACACTGCAACATGTACAAAACAGAGAGGGGAAAACTAAGAGACAGGTTCAGAGAGAAGGGAGTGGAGCCTGATGGGGATACTGGGAACAGAAGGTGAGGTGGTAAGAGCTACCAGGGAGGCCATTAAGTATTTGAGTGAAAGAGGATTGATTGGAAGAATTTAAAACAACGTACATTTAGTGATGTATAATTCCACAAGTGGTGATAGGATGATATAGTGATACACACTCTTGTACAGTAGGTGGCGGTATGCACCTTAAAGTTGTTTACAATCAGTCAAAAACCGAGAGAAGAAGAAGAAGAAGAAAAAACCGAGAGAAGAAGAAGAAGAACCTGGATCGTGGAGGCGTCTCGTCGCTACGGTTCTCTCTCTCTGTGTTCCTGAGAAAGTGTGTGTGAGCTCCAGCACTACTGATCCATCATCTGTGTGTCTGAATAAACCTCCAAATGGACTTTGTGCTCTTTTTTTCTGGAGCGTTTACCTCGGACTATAGGAGCTAGCTTAGCATGCTAGCTGGAAACACGTTAGCAACACTAGTCAGATTGAGAGTTTGATGGAGAGAGAAACGGTGTGTTTAACGGAGTTTGCAGGAAAAGGTGATCTAGGAAACATGAGTAAAGTCCAAATGCTGTTGTCGTTGAAGAAGCAGCGACTCACTGCTGCTGCTGAAGAGATATTTGCTCTGTTTGAAAAAACGATAGCAGAGCTCGAGGAGGAGCTGTCTCTTTCCAAAGAGGAGAACGAGAGACTCCATAAACTACTGGACGCTGTTTTACAGCCTCAGCTTCGGATACACAAAGCAGGTCTGTTCCCTTTACTCTTCATTAACACTTTAAACTATTCATTAACACTTTATCAGCACTTGCTGCAGGTAATAAGTAGATCCTGAATTAAAAGTACAAATACCACACTGAAAATACTCCTTTGCAAGTTAAAGTACTGCATTCTTATCTTATTTAAGTAAAAGTATGTAAGTGTTATTAGACAAATGTACTATATTATAATAAATATCATTTGTTACGGAAGAGCAAACCTACCAAAATAAATATATTTAGAATAATACATACATTGAATAATATGCCATTTTAAATATGAACCATAAACAGTGTTTCCCACAGATCCGAAATATGCTTGTGGTGGTAGGGGGTGGGGTGTGACGTGACTTTGTGCAACAACATTGACATTAACCTTTCTGTTTATTGCTTGTGAGCAGACCCTTCACAGCTGGTAGAGCGAACAGGTACAGGCAGGGCCGGACCGAGACAATAATTCAGGCCGGAAATTATACACCCAGCCAGGCTACTACCCGTTTTTTTCTGTGCCATTTTGCTGGATTTATTTGCCAATATTCGCAGCGTTGCTGCCCATAGTGATAGCCCTATAGTTTAAATGTATTACCCACAAATAAACATATGGACATGGGTTACTATTTACATTTTTAAAAAAAAATGTATTTAGGAGCCTGTCCATGTGATTTTAAATGGGGGTGGACCTCAAATCCTCTAGGGGGGTCAGGGGGCATACAGTGGTACAGTGTACATGTGGTACAGTGTACCTGTCCCTCCACCTTGTTAGCACACAGCTGAGTTTCCATTCCCCAGAACATTGTGTTAATGGACAGCTTCCTCAGCTGTGGGGCCGCAGCTATGAAGCTGTGATACTCTCTGGTGACCCGTTCCGCCGCAAAACTCCCCTCGAAGGGAAGATTTGCCTATGGAGGGTTGACACAGAAAGGGCTGATTTATTTACTGAGGACCCTGAACGCACCGCCGCGCGCTCTTGTGTGAGCGCCGCTCCACCCCTGTTCTCACCACTACGGTAAACAGAATCAATCGGAGTCTTTATAGGGGTAGTGTGTTTTACTAAGGTCCCTGAACGCACCGCCACGCGCTCTTGTGTGAGTGCGGACTCCGCCATAATGCAGCCTTTACCACTACGGTAAACTGCATTGGAGTCTTTGCTCTAGGCGTAGCGTGTTCTTTGACAGTAATACGCCGGCCATAATGTCCCTGTACCCGCATAGCGCTCTCCTTTAGATAGCACTCCCTGCGGTTCATCCCTCTCATCTGCGCATGCCCACTAGCCACCTCCTTTGCAGGAGCTACAGCTGGGGCAGTGAATGGGGAATTTGTACTTTTAACATTGTGTGTAAGTGTAGCCTTTGTGGAAACAAAAGACACTTAGATTTGAATACAGATAAACCTCATTCTTATTAGAAAACGTAGTGATCTGTGCATTATACAGGGAGGAGGCGGGATTCGCCCCCTCGTCCCGGGCGGAGAGATTTTCTCCCCCCGCCAGTCAGATCCGTAAGGACGGAAAGCCCGTCCCCGTGAGTGCCGGTACGCCGGTTCCACAGGGTGGGCCGAAGAGGTGGAGGGCGCCGCGGACAGGGGATCTCCGTACCGGCACCTCTCCCTTCGTCTCACCTTCGCGCTGCGCTCCCTCGTCTGCAGGAAAGCCTGTGGAGGAGGAGCACGCGCTGCAGTGACTCTTCTCTTTACTGAGGTCTTTAAACGCACTGGGGCCCGCCCTCGGGGGAGGGGGCCGCGCGCGCAGTCACAATGCCGTCTCTTTGAAACGGACATTATGGGGAAAAGTGGAATTATGGAGAGAAATTACTCTTACTCTCGGATAAATGCAATAGTTTTTCCAAACCGAAGGAAAAAACCCAACGGATGTTGCAAATAGCTTTAATGAGTTCTTTACTGAAATTGGACCCAATCTGGCGAGTAAAATCAGCCCAACTTCATCTAAAGTGGAGGATTTTCTGAAAAACAGCAACCAACAGAGTATGTTCCTGAACCCAATTACAGAAAATGAACTGCTTGATATTGTTAATTCTCAACACAGTAAACAGTCCAAAGATTATTTAGGACTTAGTATGAATATTGTTAAACAAGTTGCACCAAACATTGTAGCCCCCCTAGTAAATATATGCCATAAAGCGTTCCAACAAGGTATTTTTCCCAATGAAATGAAAATCGCGAAGGTGATTCCGGTTTTCAAATCTGGTGATAAATCTAGTTTTAATCATTATAGACCCATTTCTTTGCTACCACAATTCTCAAAAATCCTGGAAAAACTCTTTAACAACCGTCTGGAGTCATTCCTCAGCAAATTTAATATACTATGCCCCAGCCAATATGGATTTCAGAAAAATCACTCTACTTCTTCAGCAGTAATTGAACTGGTTGAAGAAATTACCAACAACATTGAGAACAAAATTATTACAGCTGGTATATTCAATGACCTTAAAAAGGCTTTTGATACTGTGAACCATACTGCTACACAAATTGGAACATTATGGCATAAGGGGTCAAGCCAAAGAATGGGTCAAGAGTTAAATAGGCTACAATATGTGGATATAGACGAGGCGAAATCAAACAATCTTCCTATAACATGTGGAGTCCCTCGAGGATCAATTTTAGGTCCAAAACGGTTCCTGATTTATATTAATGACATAATCAACACCTCCGACCTGTTAAAATTAATTTTGTTTGCCAATGATACCACCATTCTCTGCTCCCATCATGATCTTGGTGATCTTGTTAAAATTGTTAATGCAGAATTAGAAATAATATGTAATTGGTTTGCAGTTAATAAATTATCTCTTAATGTGGCCAAAACAAATGACATGTTATTCAATACAAAGTCTGAGAGTAGAAATGACAGTATTATACGGATTTGCAATACTGAGATAGAGAAAGTTGGTGCATGTAAATTCTTACAAACTAAACTGGAAGCACCATATCAATTATGTACAAACTAAACTGTCAAAAACAATAGGTATTTTGTATAGTACGAAGAACATTCTCGAGGAAAAAATACTCAGAACTCTTTATAACAGTCTATTTCTCCCTTACCTTTATTACTGCTCCGAAATATGGGGAAACACATACTCAACAAATCTACAAAAAATAATAACATCTGAAAAAAAAGTATTACGAATCGTCTGTGGTGTTGGTAAATATGAACACACAACTCCCATATTTAAAAGAACTCAATCTATTCAAATTTGTTGATATAGTTAAGCTTAAAACAGTACTGATTATGCACAACATTTTTTCTATAATAAAATGCCTACTAACATTCAAAAGCAGTTCCAAGCCACAGTCATGAAATACCCAACCAGGCATCCTAACTGGTTGTATAGCAAGCCCTGTAGAACAACCATCAAATCACAGCTGATCCATCATCGGAGTTAGAACTTGGAATGGACTTCACCCAGACCTTTCAACTATCAATAGTCATCAACATTTCAAAACTAAAGTAAAAACAATTATATTTGCAGATTACTCCAGCTAACAGGTATTGGATATTCCCAGTATTACTTATATATGCATTCACTTTTTTCTTGCCCTAATTTTTGCATTATTTGTTTTATTTATCTTTAATTTTTTTCCAGTTTTCTTTGTTTCTTTGTACTCCTTAATTTCTATATGTTTTGGATGAAATAAATGCCATTATTATTATATTGATGCTAATGATGATGCACGGGAGGGCTGCTCCCCATAACCTATGCTTCAGCCCTCCCGATTCTACTAAGTTGTTCATTTGTGTGTATGAATTATACGTTTTTGTTTTTGTATGATTTTAGTAGAATAAATAAAAAAAAGAATAAAAAAAAAAAAAGAATGCATTTTTCCCACACACACACACCTCACTCCAGTACTAGAGTTTACAAACGTAAACCACCGTTCTCCTGCGGAGCTCCCTGAACGCACCGCGGCCACTCTCACGAGGGCCGCGCGCCCACGTATTAACGCTGTATTTCCCATTGCAACGGTGAAATGCATTAATCGGAGCTATTATACCAGGCAAGGTGTGTTTTCTGACAACAGCACGCCGGCAATAGCGTCTCTTGAACCCTCACAGTGCTTTGACAGCACTCGGTTTATTCCACTCACGTGCACACGCCCACCTGCTGGCTCCCTATACTGGGGTTTACAGCAGGGGCGGGGAGTGAAGGACAGTGTTTCTTCCTCTGGGGATGGGCAAGAAACAGCCACGCTGCGATTACTCCACGCTGCGATTACTCCTCATCCCGTGAGCAAGGAGATCTAAACACAGAGCCTTTCCGTAAACACGGGGGCTCCCAGGAGATCAACACGATGCTCTTTGGAAAGTGCCACGCCGCGTGATATCCCAGGGACATCACATGGCGGGCATCACACGACGGGCAGCGGCGGCGGCCTGTGATGAAGTTGGGTCGACCCTATATCATGTGAAGCCACCGAGCACCGGTCCCCGGGGGAACCGGGCCTGGGGCAAGGCCCGTGGACCGAGCTACTTATTCGGCCTTGGGCCCAATAATCGCTCTGACCTGGTGAGGCGGGGGCATCTCTAGCAATGAGTGAGTAGCCCACACACCCGCCGACCATGATCATCATCCAGGGAGAGTACAGCCCTGGGCGGTGGACTTCCATGGACGCCGGAATGGCGAACGTGAATGGCACCGCCTCGGCCATACCCTGGTCCACCAAACACTCGAAGCAAAGGTGGTGGGGATCGGCGCCCGCTATTTCAGCCAGGGCACGAAGGACAGGACCGGGTCTCTAGTAGTGGCGACTCCCTGGAAGTATGATAACTCTTTCTTCTTCTTTCAAACGTCTCAGTCTCTCGTGGGATCATTTCCGCTGCTGAAGAGAAAAGGATGATAGTCAGGAGGCGAGGCCTCCTTTTATCCGGTGTGATGCGCGCGCATTCAGGAATGCCCGCCCAAGGCCGGCTACGTCTATAGAAGTCTCAGTAGGAGAATGCTCGCAGAGTAAGGTAGTACCCATAGAGTCCAGTAGAAGGCGGAGCCTGTGAGAGATATAACATATATATATATATATTGATTCTGAAACCTCTACATCCAACTCAAAGATGTAACCTTGCTTTGATAAAATAAATTATTCATATAACCCTTTTAGA
Source organism: Notothenia rossii (assembly GCF_949606895.1). NCBI lineage: Eukaryota > Metazoa > Chordata > Actinopteri > Perciformes > Nototheniidae > Notothenia > Notothenia rossii. Next base: position 3,484,195 of record NC_136909.1, on the reverse strand, counting down.
AGTTAAGTTATAGTCATTTGTTTTGGGCATAAGATTTTTGAGCCTAAAACCTGAAAAACAGGCTCAGGGCTTAACAGGTTAATGATCTCAACGCATTTTCTCATTGTGTTTAAACATCTCAGAATGTCATCACATAAACACAATACATGTTACTAATCCTTACAGTGTAAGTGTAAGGCTCTCACTTACAGTTACAGTCATTGCTTTCTGACGGACTTGACCCTTTTACTCTTCAGCTTGCATAAAAACTCTCAACTAATGGCTTATTACGTGTAGAATATGGCCATGTAGAATAAGGCATTAATAAGTGTTTTATAATGACTACTAAAGAGCCAATATACTGCTAATATGCATGTTAATTAACAACTAGTTGATGGTTAATTTGTGTACCTTAATATAAAGTGTTACTGAAAGCTTACTTAAATATCTGCCACAACATAAGTAACTGGATCAAAGTAACATTACGTACAGTCCGCGGCACTGTGAGTGCAGACGTCGATGTGTCCCATTATCAATCACATCATAATGTATCATATATTTCTTTATCTGAATCAGCTTCTTGAGCCGTATCTGGCCGTGCAACACTGACAGTGTCACATACTGTATGCAGAAGTATTATTTTATTTTAACACATTAAAACCTCTTAAGCCCCGCGGACCCGCCAAAGGGGCCGAAATCACAACATCTGCAAGCAAAAGTGTCTGAGGGCTTCTTAAGATTTAATAAACTATGAATGTTTCATATATATGTAATGGGAAGAAACTCAGCTAACTGATCTTTTTCTAAAACCTCAAAGCTAACGCTGAGCCTCTGAATTAGCCACAGGCAAATAAATATTAAGCCCGTTAGCACAGAACTCTAGCTATACCGATCGATATACTTATTGGATCTGCACAAACAAGCGTAGTTAACATCCTGAGATTCCACAGATTATAGAAATATAAGTATCATCACTGAGCGATCAGACCTCGTGACAGGGGAAGCAAATACAGACAACACACGACGTAGCTTTAGGTAGCAAAACACCGAGATATGCTCACTTTAGCAGTTATTCTGATCAAAAGTCGTGTTCAATGGCATTAAAACTAGAAAAAAACGCGGCTGAAAGTTAATCCATAGGTTATAGCAATGTGTCTGTCTCTTTGAAAAAAGTATTGATAATCCATAATTCCATTTTAATGCAAAAATCGGAGAAGAAAAATGAGCTGCTAATGGTAGCCACCAGAGGCTAGCACAGCTTCCGGTTTTCTACGCGTCACTATCACTCCTTATTTGGTAACCTGTGTGTGTATGTGGAACCTTCCCTCGATTCCTTTTGCTCTGACGGTTAGGAAGAGATGTCAATCATCAAAATCGACCAAGGGGGGCCAGAGATATGGAAAATCCTCCCAAATGACCCCAGAAGTGTTTTTTTTGGTGCTAAATCTCTCTTAAAAAGGTCAAATGTCACTTGTTTTGCATCAAACTTGACACTTATTATATGTTGTACTTTGGATTCCTAAAGCTTTTAGTCTACTAACCCATCATCCAAGAGTAGTTTTCATTATAAGTAAAAAAGATTTTTCGGACGGACACTATCATTTACAGTTCTTTACTATTTTCAATCTGAATTTTCTTTAAAATAAAAAAAAAACCTATATTGATTCTGACTTTTCTACATCCAACTCACAGGTTTATCATTACTTTGAGAAAAAAGATTATTAATTTCCCCCTTTTAGAAGTGTAGTTATGGTCATTTGTTCTGGAAATGTCATTTTCGAGCCTGAGACCTGAAAAACAGAAACAATCAAGTCAAATGTAATTAAAGTCAGGTCCACTCGTGTCTTAGACGGGGCAGTGATATCATAAACCTGTTAATGTACGCGTTCAAACACTTTTTCTTTTACCAGCTGTATTCACCTTGCAGCTGCAGCTATGTGGCTTTCATCCTGGATAAAGTGTTTAAGTCATGGATGTTTAAAGTTTAACTTCTTTATATGTCTAATATTATAGTTGACTTTTCATTCAGGAAGTATGACACTGCACTGTCAGTACCAAGGGCGCCGGAAGCGGGGGGGCCATTGGCCTCCCCACTTTTCAGCCATACCCCACATTTTTGCAGCAGCAGATGCCGCGGAACCAGAGACATGCGTACGTAGACTCTAGGTAGTGCTTGAGCACCTGCCCGTTTTGCCTCCTGGACAGCAATGTGCCCTTTTGAAAGTTCGTTTTTTACAGTTTTTTTTTTTTTTTTTTTACAGTGTACTGTATGTGGCTCATGGTAACATCGATCAATTCTGGATTAAAAGCTTCTAATATATACAACAATGCCCCAAATGCGCGTTTTAATTTTGTCAGACATCCCCACACATGCCCCGCGGCACTCCCGTACGTGCACTGGCTGCAGCCCCTCCCTTCCCTGCTCTCAACGTGAGCGCGCAGAGCAGACAGACAGTCACTCAGTCAGACAGGCCACGGCGGGTGTGTGGTGCAGCAGCACGCAGCAACATGATTAAAAGTTCCCTAGTGACGACCAAGTAAGTAACCACCAGGTAACAAATACAACGAGTGTATTGTTTAATCCCCTAAATCAGATGCCAAACTAAACTATAACTTCACTTATTTTCTTGCATCCATCCATTTAGTCTCGTTGTGCACTTTTGAAAATAGCAGATCTACAAGCTCACAATGCGTAATTATGGGCTTGTAGATCCGCTATTTTCAAATGGCTGTATATAGGGCTGAAGTGATCAAATGTATGTTTTGTAATAATCTTAATCTAAATCTACAAAGTAACTAGTAACTACATTTTTCAAATAATTGTAGTGGAGTAAAAGTAGAATATTTGCATCTGATATGTAGTGGAGTAGAAGTAAATGTATTGAAAATGGGAAATACTCAAGTAAAGTAAAAATGCCTCAAAAAGTACAATATAAGTAGTAGTAACCTTATAGGTTTACATGAATGCTGCTGTTAAATGTTTCTAGGAGATTAATGATCATGCACAGCAGAGCAGTACAATGATTTAGCTCATTTGCATTTACCACTTGTAGAATAATGCCAAGAAGAGACAGGATAAGAAAAGAAAAACAAAGAGAGCTACAGCAGGCAGCACGGGGAAGCAGCTCTCTGCTCTCCTGGGTAAAGCAGCCTGAGCCTACCAGCAAGGAAGATGAGGATGCAGATGTGCCTGATGAACCCTTACCCATCATCAATGATGAAGATGAAGAAGAAAGGTCAGAGTCAATACCAGAGTCATGCTAAGGGACAAACTGTCTGTCTAGAGCCCTTTCATGCTCAGGTTTGAACTGTGATAATAATAGTAGTAATAATAATAATAATAATAAATAATAATAATATAATTTTATTGAGAGGCCCACAATTTATTTTAACCACACTAAGTGCTTTGGTGATACTAAATGAGACATGAAGCTACTTGCCAAATGACAAAAAAACAACAACTATGTGGTAGTGTGTTGAATTTTGGCCATGACAGTTAAAGTCTGGTGAGTCTTAATGTTGTCATGCATTGCATTGCCTTACCCAAATAATTGAAATAAACATCATATTCTATATTGTTTGTATTCTATGCAGCTACAGCAGGCTCAGGGAAGCAGCCCCCTGCTGACATACAACATGTGCCTTTAATAAATCTCACACTACTAAGGCAACGGGCGGTTCCACCAGGGGCGTCAATCCCGAGGGGGGGGGGGGGGGGGGGGGGGTTTCGTCCCCCCTTAGCTTCAGATTGGACCCCCCTAAGTCATTTACAGTCGTTACAGTTTGTTTTTATCTGATTTCAAATAAACAAAGTCTTGGCTTTCAGAATATGAAACTTGTTTTGGCAAATTCAGATGATAAATACAACTTTGAAGCTTGTAACGGCATAATTACAAACGGGGAACGGAGTAACTTAACGTCACAACAGGCATAACAACGGCCGGTGTTTCTCGTGAGTGTTTTCCCCGGAAACAAACACAATACACACAAACGCAAAAATACTAGGGATGTAACGATATAACGAATATCGCGGTAAATAAACGTCCCAATACCGTCGTGAGACTGACAAAATCTACCGCGATTAAAAAAAAAAAAAAAAAAAGTAATACCAAAAAAAAAAGTTATTGCAAAAAGAAAATTAAAAATGTTTTCCCCCCTTTATTATTCAATATCGCGATAAATACCGTACCGTTGACTTGTTATCGCGATATTATCGTACCGTGAGTTTTGGGTATCGTTACATCCCTAAAAAATACACAAACACACACACACGTATATACACACACACACTCGCGGGCTTCCCCCAGACCAGTAATCCAAACGAAAATATCTTCCCTCTATACTATTTTGATCATTTGCTCTGCTAATAATCAATCAGATCGATCCACAGAAGAGAAAACTTTAAAGGCCTTTTTCTCAAAATGATGACTCTGTAACAGTCATTATATAATGTGACCAGAGGTTGCGCTGGACTTTTTCGCTGCCTGTCATTTTGACGGACATGATCGTAACATTTCCGTCAAAATCCATTATTACCCGTCGGTCTGTACACAACTGACGGGGGGGAGAGCACACTCGTGAACTGTTAGCACCGGTGTTATGCATGCCCACTGCACCTTGCGGGAGCGCGCCACAGCGTAAAGCATAAACTCCCAGACATTTCAATGATTTGTACGGCAAAGTTAGGTATAGAAACTATATCATTTCCTTTTTGGCGGCAATCAATAACAAGGCATAACACCGGAGCCCTGCTGCGGGGAAACTTTGGCGCTGTTCTGAGTTTGTTCTAATCCGTCAAAATGACAGGATTTCAGATCTTTCCGTCATTGTTAAAAAAAATCGCGACCTCTGAATGTGACATATTTTTGCTTAATATTTGGAGTACAAAAACAATCCTGATATCATTAGAAGGCTAGGAATCTCCTCTTTCCAACAGTGTATACAACTAAAAATGTGTCTTCGGGTCAATTCGACTGATTTCGATGGAGCAGGTCACTTAGAATAACGTAAAATAAAGCAGGCACACATATAAGGAAGAATATGTACATTTTAACCCAATCAAAAATAGGACATTGTCAAACCATTCAAATGTATCCATGTAAATTACAACCAATAAAAAAGCTTAGATTTGTTTATTTGTTACGTTGTTCTGTGTGTGTCAGCCGTTAACCTAGAAAGAATATATACACTTGCAAACATGTCAGAAGAACCAGCACAGAAGAAAACAAAATGTAACAACTGGAAGGTCACATCCCTGACATCCACATCTCCGGAGCCTGGACCTTCATCAATCATAGAAACATCGAAGCGAGATGAACCCAAAAGCCGCAGCTCTGCGGCCGCAGAAACTGTCAAAACCGCCGCCACCACCGCCGCCGTTGAACCGAAACAGGCTGGTTCCGACTGCATGGAGGTTTGTTGCCGGGATATTGAGACGGGTAAAGCTGTACAGCTAACTGTCGAAAAAAAGGAGACCACTAGATTATTTGGACAAAGAGAAAGGTACTTCAACGCAGAATGGTACAAAAACAGAGAGTGGTTAATTCTTTGCAAAACCACTAAGCGATACTGATAGATTGCGATGTTAACAACCTCATGATAACCTCATATTTTTTTAACTTAGAAAAAAAAGGTAAATGTTTATTATATTATAAAGTTGTGTATATTTTAGGGCTGTCAAGATAACGCGTTAACGTAATTTTTTTTTAACACCACTAATTATTTTAACGCGATTAACGCATGTGTATTTTTTGTCCTCGGCCGCCCCGTAGTTTCAGAGAGCATCAAGTTTAAAATACCATCTACAAGCTGATGCTGACAGCCCCGCTCCTGCCGTCCGCTTGCGGCAGACCACACTTCCACGCTCACCGGCAGGCACCGACTGGCCATCGGGAGGACCGGGAGGGTGTGTGTATGTGTGGCGCGAGAGAGACCTTACGTGTATTGTTGTTAGCATCTGGTGCTAGCTAGCTGCGCTAACGGATATAAGGAGCTGTTTAAATGAAAACAGAGGAGGGACATTTCGCCGACAACTGGGCCGAGCACTTGAGTTTATGCAGGTAGCCAGACAGTGTGTGTGACATTGTGGGAAAGGTCAGCACACTCAGCACGGATAGTGCGCGCAACATGATTGCAGCGTCCAGGCAGCTCCCGTTCGAGCATATGCCTTGAGTTGCACATAGCTCCAACGATCCATCACACACACACACACACACACACACACACACACACACACACACACACACACACACACACACACACACACACACTGTACAGATTGAATTGAGGCGAATATTTTGTAATGTTCAGAGGTTATTGTGTTTAATATTCATGAGAATATTTGTCATTGTTCAAATGATAATAAACATAAAGCATATTTGTCCACTCATATGTTGATAAGAGTATTACAAACTTGAAAAATATTCCTTTAAGGTACATTTAGAACAGATACAAAATGTGCGATTAATTTGCGATTAATCGCATGATTGTCCAGAGTTAAATCATAAGATTAAATATTTTAATCGACTGACAGCCCTAATAAAGATATAACATCAGTGCTTGGCAATAGGCACGGGTTTCACACAAGTGAAAGACACCTCAAGAGAACACTCAGAGCGAGGGGACATGCACGTCGCAAAGCACACTCTGAGCTGAGTTATTGACAGATTCTAATTTCGCGGAGCAATAACTCATGAACATAACATTGTAAAAATAAAAACAGGATGACTTTACAAAGGTAGACAACGAGCTACGTAGTAATTTTTATCAGAAAAGTTCGATACGCGGCGTCATCCGAGCTAAACTTCAAGAATTAGCCACAATCTGCAGCTGGAGAAGGGAGAGGAGTGCTTAGGGACCGTCTACAAACTGCAACGGGGTTTTGCGAGATCTCGCAAAAGAATTGCGAGATCTCGTAAAGGGGTTTTGCAATATCTCGCAAAGGTTTTGCGATATATTTTCTTCTCCATGTCCCCTAGGGGGCTCCGTATAATATGGATTACAACAGTAGTCAAATAGGGCTTTCCATTGTGCACTAAGTCTAGCTCTGCACAACACAACTGATGGTCTCAAACACATTAAGAAGACAATTCATTCCACACATTGACTCTTGGCAAGGCACACGTGTTAATTGAAAACCATTCCAGGTGTCTACCTCATGAAGCTGACTGAGAGAAGCCAAGAGAGAGGAAAGCTGTCAAGGCAATTACAATGCACAGAGACAATACCATTTTTTGTGAACTAGATAATTCCATATGTTTATAGTTTTGATATCTTCAGTATTAATCTACAAAGTAGAACAAAATTAAAATAAACAAAAACCATTGAATGAGAAGGTGTGTCCAAACTTTTCACTGGTACTGTATATAAAAAACACATATTTTAACATTTAGCAGGTTCCCTCATCTATAATCATTTATACAAGCGGAACTTTGAACATGTACAGCAGTAAAATGCAACATACAAAAGAATCAAGAAACATCATAAATGAATCACTGACAGGGAACATTTTACTGCACCATCATTACTATGACATAAGAAGGTGCCGTAAAATGTTCTGATGATACTTGTATACTTTTACTTAAATAAGGTTTGAATGCAGGATTTTGATTTTTAACATAGTATTTTCATTCTATACTGTAGGCGTAGTGTATCTGTGAACGATCCCAAATACAATGAATTGTTTACATTGCAGCTAGTGCTAAACCAGAAGAAAAAAACCTTTTTCATTTTTAACTGGAAGTGGAAAGGGACTGGGCTATATGAGGTGAATTCAGACAACACAAATACACAATAGGTGGGACTAAGAAAGATAATATGAAAGTATAAAAACAAAGGCATTAATTAGGGCTGTAAAAAGTCTCCCATTGTAATGGTGATTAGATTTTTAAATGCTAACACTTAACAGTTTTTTCTGACTGTGTGCTTCCTGTTTCCTGCAGATGTCCAGCAGCTGGTGGTGGTTAAAGAAGAGGTTCTCCCTGACCAGCAGGAGTGGAGCACCAGTCTGGAGCAGGAGGACCCAGAGCCCCCCCCACACATTAAGAAGGAACAGGAGGAACTCAGGATCAGTCAGGAGGGAGAGCAGCTTCAGGAGCTGGAGGAGGCTGATATCACCAAGTCCACTTTCACTCCTGACCCTGTGAAGAGTGAAGATGATAAGGAGAAACCTCAGTCCTCACAGCCTCATCAAAGACAAACTGAACACATGGAAACAGGAGCTGATGGAGATGACTGTCGAGGACCAGAACCAGCCAGGAACTCAGATCCAGAGAGCGGTTTACAACCAAAGACTGAGGATGTCACTGGAGACTCTTCTGAACCTGACACTGGAGACTCTTCTGAAATTGACACTGGAGATTCTTCTGAACCTGACACTGAAGACAGTGCTGATTGGAAGGAGACCAGAGAACCTGAGTCAGGCTCAAACTCACTGAAAAATAGACAGGAATTTATCAGTGATTCAAGCCGTAGTGCTGTAAAGAAACAATTTAGCTGCTCTGTGTGTACGAAATCTTTTTCGCAGAAACAAAGTATAAATCGACACATGAGAATCCACACAGGAGAGAAACCACACAGCTGCTCAGTTTGTGAGAAATCTTTTTCACGGAGTGAACATTTAAAGGAACACGTGAAAATCCACACAGGAGAGAAACCACACAGCTGCTCAGTCTGTAAGAAAGCTTTTCGACGGAATATAGATTTAAAGGCACACATGAGAATCCACACAGGAGAGGAAATATACAGCTGCTCAGTCTGTAAGAAAGCTTTTTCACGGAATAGAAGTTTAAAGGAACACATGAGAGTCCACACAGGAGAGGAAATATACAGCTGCAATGTTTGTGACAAAAGATTTAAATGGTGTAGTGATTTCAAAAGACACAAGTGTGTTGGTCGTCAGTCCTCACAGCTTAATGAAATTCAAACTGAGGATAACGGTGAGGCAGAGCCTCCAATCAGCAGCTCAGCTGAACACATGGAAACAGAAGCTGATGGAGAGGACAATGCATAAGTATTTTGACAGTTCACACATGAGAAAAATCTTTCTGACTGGATTACCATTGTTGCACAACATTCATATAAGACTTAAATGAACTCCATCTTTATCAACATAAGTGGACAATATGTTTAATGTTTTTGGCATACTGATTTTCTGATTTATACCTTAACCACTGACTGTTGATGAACCATTTTATTTTAGATTGAGGGCTCCAAGTTTCCATATAGAGATAAAGGATGATTTGATGTATTGTTCTTTATTTCTACATGTTTAGTATCATTGCTATCCTGTTAATGAGCCCTGTTTTACATAAATGTACCTGTTATCTGATCGTTTTTGCTTCTGTAACTGTAAGGGAATACATTTTCCTATTTTGTATTCTGACCTAATGCCGTTACATGTAATACGTTACTCCCTAAGCCTGATTTCACCCTTCTGCAACCGATCACAAATGTTCATTTCTTTGACCCCTTGACTCGACTATTTCTTGTTTAATAATCAGGGGATAGCAAGTTCGAGTCCCACTGCAGTCAGCATGTCGTTGTGTCCCTGAGACACTTCACCCCAAATTGCTCTTGTGGGGATTGTCCACAGTACTGAATGTATGTAAGTCGCTTTGGATAAAAGCGTCTAATAAGTGACATGTAATGTAACAGAATGTGAAGAGGTTACAGTCTTGAGGCCATGTCCAATATGTTTATGTTTTGTTTGATTAAATCTACTGAAATGAGCATTCAATTACTAAATTATTCTTAATTACTGTCATTACATCATGGGTTTGCATTGCAAAATTAGAACGCATAAAGCCCAACTTTATTTCTTCTAAGTTGCGGGTGTTCATTGTTTAGAAGTCCACTGTGTTTCATCCAAGCTTCCACTTCGTGCTCCGATAATGCTGAAAGTATCTGTTGTATGCTCCAGTAACAAAAGTTTAATTCACTGGACAGAAACAAGAGATAGTGGATGGATCCAGAGGAGAACCAGAATATAGTCCGTATAGAGCCTTTGGTCTCTGAAAAATATCAGGGATAGAGCTAGAAAAAACTCCAAAAGCCTGAATAGAGCTAGAAGATAGCCAGTACAAAGACAAGAAAGACCCAGTAGAAAGACAGGAAGGAGCCAAGAGTTTGTATTTTTTATTTTGTAATATTCAAGCTCTTCTCTTAAGGTATTAGAACTTCCTCCATAACTATTATCCATACTCCTGCAGTTGTATTGTTCTGGATTCAGAGTGAAGTGTATTAGATGTTCCGCACTGTTATTGTTATGTATTTTATATAAAGTGAAATACCCATAAAACAAGTCAGAAAAGAAAAGGGACTCACTTAAGGAAAAAGGTTCTGAACAAGTGAGCGTTCTTCATTTGCACATAAACATGGTAAAATATTTTGAGTTGTGACCAGATGGTGTCGCCCGCTGCACACATTTAACGCTTTGCATTTTATTGATTTATTTTGCCTAGACACTGCAAGTCTGACATTTATGAGACTGCAGGAAGTTACACTGCAGATTTAAACACTTATAAACACAGCTCAAGTTTTTCACAGCCAGAAATATTCAAGCAGAGAAATCAGTGCCTGTTGAATCAAAGGGAAAGCAATCATCTAAAACAACATTTGTGAGGCGGATAAGATCAACTCAGCGTACAAGACACATCAATCCTGTGATGTTTGGTCGTAATCCAGGCTCTATGTTCACATAGAGAAGGATATCACAGTGTTTTGGGGCCTATGTCGGTTAAAAGCCAGCGGAAGGGTGTATTAGTCTGGGAAATAACTCAAGTTGTAAATTAACAAAAAAGAAACTGTGATAGTGTTTGAAGCTTGTTCTCCCCCAGCTCTCCTACGTGATGTCCGGCTGGCGTTACTTCGTCTGCCCGGTGGAGTTCAACAGCGACTCCAACCGGTTCCAGGTGGACTGCGAGCCGTCAGAGCTTTTCCAGCTGCAGGACTACACCCTGCCCTCCGTCCTGGAGTCCTTCACTGAATGGGTAAGACTCTCCTGACCTTCATCTGTTCTTCCCGTTTTCTGGCATCACAAGTCATATGAACATTCATGTAACTATGAAACAATAAAATCACTATATTGCAAATCCAGTATGCCAAAAAACAAGAGGGATCCGTAGTATTTGCAGAATCATGTATTTGTGTCGCAACCTTTCAAACACTTTAATTGTGTCAGCTGTGTTATTTAGTTTTAATCCTGTTTTACTCATTCAGTAAAGTTAAAATATATCTAAATGTTGTTTCTAGAGTACACATTACCAGAACCGAAGCACCGTTTAACATCAGCCGGTTCGACGGCCAGTAGCCTACCTCATGGCCACATTTGTTAACGTCTACATTGCCAGCTTCATCAGGTAAACACACAGCTATGGTTCGTTCATATGTTTTATAACCTAGTTAACAATGTACAGTGACAGTGAAGGAATTCATCATCAAAGTTAGTGGTTATTTATTTTATTTCCGACTGTTAGAGAAAGCATTTTATTTATCCAAGAAAACAAACTATTGGTTGAACATTAAATCAGTTAACTTGCAACCCTGTCTCCTAAAAATTACATTCCCACAGAACTAAACTGCATTCTCAATTACGTTTAGCTAGAAACGTATTTTCTCCTACGTCACGTTCGTTATGAACGTATCTCAAATACGTTTATTTTCTACACATCTTCTAGAAACATATTTTCTCCCACATTACGTTTCTTATGAACGTATCTCAAATACGTTTATTTTCTACATATCTTTGCCATTTATTGTCTTGCTTATAATAATGATAATAGTCATTTATAAATATCATTTTAGAGCACACATTTGAAATCAGTAGGCGAGGCTGTAATTTCGCCAGCTGTTACTCTCATGAGCGAGGCAGAACATAATAGTTTTAACATGCCAAAAAGCTGCTGTCGTTTATTGCACCTCAAACATTAAAACAAATCCAGAGTTACGTGTTTCTGAACTTCCTCTAAGAACAAAGGACAGTAACAGAAGATCTCTGTGGCTTCAGGCTTGATCGCCGTTCAAATGACAGCGTTGGTTTCCTCAAAAGTGGGGAATATATTAATATTATTCAAAAAACCATTCTATTTATTCTAACGTAAATTAAATGCCAGTGTTTTATCTTTTTATTTATTTGTTTTTATTTTAAATCGTATAATGTCGGACTTTTGTTGTCGTCTGTGAGGAAAAGAAATGGGGCTCAGAGTCTCAAAATACTGAAATCTGTATATTTTGTAATCTTTTTTTCCTTCTAATTTGTTATTCTTTTCTAAATAACACAGTGTTATTTACTCAACAATAGCACACAATTATCCTTGTCTTTATTTATTCGTTTAATTCTATAATCTTGGGCTTTTTAGCATGCTTTTTAGCCGTAAATGAAGTCACTGGAAACAGACTTAGGCCTATAAGGCAGTGGTTCCCAACCTGGCGGGTTTTTTTTTTACATATAGTAAGGCAATACATGATTGTCACTAAAAGCTTTGTAGTTACATTAAATAAAAAATATAATTGATTGATTGATTAATTGTAATAGAAATTCAAGCTAGTAGCTATTAAAGGCATAAAAAGACAGAAATGTATAATTCTTTCTTTAATATAAATGTTTCTTCTGCCCGTAAAGTGTCCAAACCTGGCTTGTCTGGATAAGCGCATTTTTAAAACATAGTCATTGTCCATGCCGGTTTCAGTTGGATTATTTGTCAAAGTTGCTCCGATCAGATCGGTCTCCTCCATTTTGTAGATTATTTACGACTTTTGAATCCACATAGACACATCGGCAAAATCCGGCTCACTTTGATTTGATAAACAGTTTAATCCCTTGGTGAATTGTTTCCACTTGCGCCATCCTTTTATTTCTTCAGACAGCGGGAATCCAAATGAATAAATCCTGAGTCCAATAACCATCAAAGTCACTCCAGTAGCTCTCCTTAATTACGCTTTCATCCTCCTTTAACAAAATACTTCACATTCATCCAGTTTGTGACAGGAGTTGTAGCATTTTTGAGACTTTTAAACTTTAATTACCGCTGTTGCGCCCCTCCTTGTGTGTGTGTGTGTGTGTGTGTGTGTGTGTGTGTGTGTGTGTGTGTGTGTGTGTGTGTGTGTGTGTGTGTGTGGGGCGGGGGGGGGGGCGCAACTTCCAACAGGAGTCATTTGGGGGGGGCGCTTGGGAAAAAAGGTTGGGAACCCCTGCTATAAGGGACATTTCGAGCGATTTTTGCATACATTCACAGTAAATATTTATTCAGTATGATGGCTGTCTAACAGAATTAAAATCCATTTCTGACTTATTCTGACAATGTGCTTAACCCCAAATAAAAGAACCCAATAAAAAGAGTTGTTAAATAATAGTGAAGTCATGTTGTAATAACAATAACTCATCTCCCTCGAGTTCTATTTTTGAGCTTTGCCAAAAGCCACTGTGTCAAGTGTCCTTCTTGGGTTGCCGTCCAGAGTTGTCCAATATGGCGGACCATCTCGCACATGCGCAGTACAGATCGGGCAGGCGGACATATCGGGTAGTGACAAGGATCGAGGAGGACGGGCCGGAAGAAGAAAGTGAAGTCGGAGACACGTTGTAGAAAACTCAGAGAGAATCGGAAAACATTGAAAACATACAGAAACGGTAGCATTGGACTGTTATTTTGGCGGATTTGCATAAACTGTACATTGACTGTATCATCATGTGAACCAGCTCAGATGGTAACCAAAGAACCAATATGGAATGGAAGGTATCCAAAGCCGTGAGGAAGAAAAGGGCTTTGAGAGAAAGAGATAGCTCAGCAAAAGCGCAAAATTGGTCGGATTGGTCGGGTGAAGCAGACAAGGCTAGCCTAAACAAAAAATAGCAGAACTTAAAATAGCTTTACAAGATACAGGATAGTCAGCACCAGGACAAGACCAGTTATGCTATGCCATGTTCCGGCAGTTACCTGTGGAAACATTCTAATTAGTCCTGAGACTATTTATAAAATCTGGAGAAACTGAGTCTTGCCAAGTAGTTGGAAAACGGCGGTCATTTTGCCATTTAATAGGCCAGGGAAGGATCCTTCTAATTCCAATAACTACAGGCCCATAGTATTAACATCACACTTATGTGAATGGATGGAGAAGGATGATAGCGCATAGACTATCACACGTCTTAGAACAAAGAGGGTTAATGAGTAATTTCCAGAGTGGTTCTCGGAAAGGAAAATGCACAATAGATGCTTTGGTTAGAGCACATATGTCAAAGTCAAGGCCCGGGGGCCAAATCAGATTTAATTTCGGCCCGCAGAATAATTTCTAATCCCTATTAGATCTGGCCCGCCAGATATTGCACACACACCTTCACTCCATCCTGAGGGTCTCCTCAGCTCAGAGCGTGAGCCCAAACATTGATGAACTTGCACCCAAGATGAGATGCCAAGTATCTGAACTAGCATCACAGAGCAGCACACTGAGTTTACATGGATGTTTCCCTCTCACGACAGCAGGGCATGCTTGGTATTTTCTTTGAGGGAAATAGTTTTTTTGAAGCTGTTGTTGGCCTGTGGAAAAATGTAATCATAAGAAATGACTCAAGAAAACTGCAGATAGAGCCATAAGAAATGAATCAACTGATTATTTAATGTTGTTTTTATAGGCAATAATTTAATCTTTGTTAGTTCCATGTTTAATATGTACAATAAGTTCATTTCAATACGTTTTGCAATAAACATTGAACCAGTCCGACCCTCGACTAGTACCCATTTTTTTATTTGGCCCACTGTGTATTTGAGTTTGACACCCCTGGGTTAGAGTAAGCAACAAGGTGAAATAGACCCTGCAAATGAAAGAGAAGATATTTTCCACATGTGTTTGAGAAGATATGCAAAGCTATAAAGAAAGTGGAGAAGTGGTCATACAAATGAAGCTCAGTTCAACCAGGAAGACCTTCTTTACTCATCGATCTCAAAAAGAACGTCTGATCAATTATCAGTGTAGCAGAAATGCTGGCAGTAACAATAGGATTACAGTGGGTTGAAGAGGTCAGACCAGATAGGGTGGTGATATGCACAGATTCATTATCCATATTAAAAAAGCATACAGTCAACAACAACTGTCAGAGAAGACATTCTCATAGACCTTAATCATAGCCTGTTAAGACTTCATTGTATTGTCATACCTTCATCTCCTCTCGTCTGGACTACTGCAATGGAGTTCTGTTCGGGGTCACCAGCAAAGCCCTGGGCAGGCTCCAGTACGTCCAGAACTCTGCAGCCAGGCTCCTAACCCGCACTAAGCCCTGCCAACACATCACCCCTATCCTCACCCACCTTCAGTGTCTCCCGGTCAAGTCACGCATCCAGTACAAACTCCTGCTGCTAAATTACAAATCTCTCCACTCCCTAGCCCCTCCATACATCTCTGACCTCCTTCAGCCCTACACCCCCTCTCGTCACCTGCGGTCCTCCGACAAAGCGCTGCTCTCCATCCAGCGCTCCAAGCTGAAAACATTTGGCAACAGAGCCTTCAGTGTTGCAGCCCCCACCCTCTGGAATTCTCTCCCCTCTGCAATCAGGAATGCAGACTATCTGGAAACCTTCAAAAAACACCTCAAACACCATCTGTTCACTCAGGCCTTTGGCCTCAACTAATATACAGTACCCAGCAACCTGTTCCTGTTTTGTTTTCTTCAGCCTATGTATCTGTATGATTATTATTACTTTTTTTTGTTGTTACTTCCCATTGTAAAGCGTCCTTGGGTTTTGTGAAAGGCGCTATATAAATTGAAATTATTATTATTATTATTATACTGATATTCTTTACAAACTGTGAAGTCCACTGAGACAAATGTAACATTTGTGATATTGGGCTATATAACTAAACATTGATTGATTGATTGATTGATTGATTGACTTCACAGAGGCGGTATAGATCTTCAGTTCTACTGGATGCCTGCACATGAGGGGGTGAAAGGGAACGAGTGTGCTGATAAATTAGGAAAAAGTGTACTACAAAAGGAAATAACATTACCAGTTCAACTTGGAGAAGGAGAAGGAAAAGCAGTACTTAAGAAAAAAGGGATGGAGATCTGGCCGAAAAGGTGGGAGAAAGACCAGAGAGGCAAAGAGTATCATCAAGTTCAAAAGACAATCACAATTAATATTTATCAAGAAAGAAACATAAGGGAGGAAATCATGATAGCTAGACTCAGACTAAATCACACAGTATTGAATGGTGCGCTGTATGTCATGGGGAAAAGTGACAGTGACTAGTGTAGGAACTGTGGAGTTAAAGAAAAAGTAGAACATATCTTATTACATTGTGACATCTATAAAGCTGAAAGAGAAAAACTAAGGGATACAGTTTTAGAGGCAGAGAGGGAGTGGAATGTGGTTGGTATGTTGGGAACAGAAGGAGAGGGAGTAAGAGCTACCAGGAAGGCACTGTTTACCTTTCTGAGGGAAACTGGGGTAGAACAAATTATTTAACATTAGAATAGATCATGGATGATTGTTTTGTTTTGTTTTATTTATTTAATGGTTTCTTATTTTTATTTGTCTTATTTTTTTTTATTAAAGATGGAAAGACAGGATGATTCACACTCATGTACAGTAGGTGGCGGTATGCAACTAAAAGCTGTTTGCGATCCGCCATTAAAAAAGAGAAGAATAATAATAATCTCTTTCTAACCTGGATCGAGGAGGCGTCTCGTCGCAACGGTTCTCTCTCTGTGTGTTCCTGAGAAAGTGTGTGAGCTCCAGCACTACTGATCCATCATCTGTGTGTCTGGATAAACCTCTGAATGGACTCTGTGCTCTTTTTTCTGGAGCGTTTACCTCGGACTATAGGAGCTAGCTTAGCATGCTAGCTGGAAACACGTTAGCAACACTAGTCAGACTGAGAGTTTGATGGAGAGAGAAACGGTGTGTTTAACGGAGTTTGCAGGAAAAGGTGATTTAGTAAACATGAGTAAAGTCCAAATGCTGCTGTTGTTGAAGAAGCAGCGACTCACTGCTGCTGCTGAAGAGATATTTGCTCTGTTTGAAAAAACGATAGCAGAGCTCGAGGAGGAGCTGTCTCTTTCCAAAGAGGAGAACGAGAGACTCCAGAAACTACTGGACGCTGTTTTACAGCCTCAGCTTCGGATACACAGAGCAGGTCTGTTCCCTTTACTCTTAATTAACATTTTAAACCAGGGGTGTCCAAACTACGGCCAGGGGGCCAAATGTGGCCCGCTGGCCATTTTGAATTGGCCCTCAGCTAATTCAAAAAGTATAATGAAATATGGCCCACAAATAAAACGTGTGCATTTCTTATATTGTACTTCTTAAATATATATGTACACATATATTACACAGTAGTATTAGTGTGTTAATTATCCCACTTAAATTAATTAATTCAGTCAATTCATGTCGATAACATTTTCTAACAAATCTTAGTTGTGTGGGGGCACATTATGGGACATAGGCTAATTCACCATGGTATTATTGTGTGTTGCAACACAGCCCGGTGAGTGAAGGTACCGTGTGTAGGTTGTCATACTAGCTTGACATGTAGTAGCAAGCAGATGTACTTACCTTGTCTTCATGCTAATGGAAAATTAAATGTGGAGTCCCATACTGAATACACTGCCTCTGACTCCCTTTCATCAGCTCTACAGTTGATACATAAAAGCCTAATAACTTATTTACATAACAAGCTTGAAATAGACCCTTCATATTTCATGTCATTATAATCACTCTGAGACTTCTGTTTTTAAGGGATGAGCTGCCAACAAGATAAATTAAACCCTATAGAGAGCTGTGATGTATAGTAGGCGGGTTTTTTCTTAAAGCATATTAATGTATCGAGCCTAATTTACCCACATATTGCTAACTTATAACTTAACTGATGAGCTGATGGGGCAAAAAAGTATTTAGTCAGCCACCAATTACGCAAGTTTTCCCACTTAAAAAGATGAGAGAGGCCTGTAATTTTCATCCTAGGTATACCTCAACTATGAGAGACAAAATGAGAAGAAAAAAAATCACATTTTTAAAGAATTTATTTGCAAATGATGGTGGAAAATAAGTATTTGGTCAATAACAAAAGTTCATCTCAATACTTTGTTATATACCCTTTGTTGGCAATGACAGAGGCCAAACGTTTTCTGTAAGTCTTCACAAGGTTTTCACACACTGTTGCTGGTATTTTGGCCCATTCCTCCATGCAGATCTCCTCTAGAGCAGTGATGTTTTGGGGCTGTCGCTGGGCAACACG
Organism: Notothenia rossii; assembly: GCF_949606895.1. Classification (NCBI taxonomy): domain Eukaryota; kingdom Metazoa; phylum Chordata; class Actinopteri; order Perciformes; family Nototheniidae; genus Notothenia; species Notothenia rossii. Next base: position 3,465,991 of record NC_136909.1, on the reverse strand, counting down.
GACTTTCAACTCCCTCCAAAGATTTTCTATGGGGTTGAGATCTGGAGACAGGCTAGGCCACTCCAGGACCTTGAAATGCTTCTTACGAAGCCACTCCTTCGTTGCCCGGGCGGTGTGTTTGGGATCATTGTCATGCTGAAAGACCCAGCCACGTTTCATCTTCAATGCCCTTGCTGATGGAAGGAGGTTGTCACTAAAAATCTCACGATACATGGCCCCATTCATTCTTTCCTTTACACGGATCAGTCGTCCTGGTCCCTTTGCAGAGAAACAGCCCCAAAGCATGATGTTTCCACCCCCATGTTTCACAGTAGGTGTTCTTTGGATGCAACTCAGCATTCTTTCTCCTCCAAACACGTCTAGTTGAGTTTTTACCAAAAAGTTCTATTTTGGTTTCATCTGACCAGATGACATTCTCCCAATCCTCTTCTGGATCATCTAAATGCTCTCTAGCAAACTTCAGACGGGCCTGGACATGTACTGGCTTAAGCAGGGGGACACGTCTGGCACTGCAGGATTTGAGTCCCTGGTGGCGTAGTGTGTTACTGATGGTAGCCTTTGTTACTTTGGTCCCAGCTCTCTGCAGGTCATTGACTAGGTCCCCCCGTGTGGTTCTGGGATTTTTGCTCACCGTTCTTGTTTCTCATTTTGACCCCACGGGGTGAGATCTTGCGTGGAGCCTCAGATCGAGGGAGATTATCAGTGGTCTTGTATGTCTTCCATTTTCTAATAATTGCTCCCACAGTTGATTTCTTCACACCAAGCTGCTTACCTATTGCAGATTCAGTCTTCCCAGCCTGGTGCAGGTCTACAATTTTGTTTCTGGTGTCCTTTGACAGCTCTTTGGTCTTGGCCATAGTGGAGTTTGGAGTGTGACTGTTTGAGGTTGTGGAAAGGTGTCTTTTATACTGATAACGAGTTCAAACAGGTGCCATTAATACAGTTAACAAGTGGAGGACAGAGGAGGCTCTTGAAGAAGAAGTTACAGGTCTGTGAGAGCCAGAAATCTTGTTTTTTTGTAGGTGACCAAATACCTATTTTCCACCATAATTTGCAAATAAGGTCTTTAAAAATCAGACAATGTGATTTTCTGGATTTTTTTTTTTTCTCATTTTGTCTCTCATAGTTGAGGTATACCTAGGATGAAAATTAAAGGAGAACTTGCACAATTGGTGGCTGAATAAATATTTGTTTTGCCCCACTGTACCTCACCTCTATGAGTGGCCCTTCGTATATTTTTCTGTATGTGGCCCTCGGTGAAAAAAGTTTGGACACCCCTGCTTTAAACTCATTGGTAAAACGTTAAAGTCTTTGGTAACACTTCTTATTATTGCTGGGCAACGATTAAACATTTTAATAAGGCCTGTTAAAAAATATATACATTATATATATATTTCTATTAATTAGGGGTGCACCGAATGGGAAATTCTTGGCCGAAACCGATACCAAAAATAGGAAACAGTTGGCCGAAAACCGAATGCCGAAAGACCGAAAATGATTAATAGAAATATATATATATATAATGTATACATTTTTTACCAATGTTGTTCAGCTGCCTGATTATGGAAAAATAAATGATTATGGCTACACTTAACTTAAATAATAATCACTATTATGGGTCCATAAAACATGTATTCAGCACTTTTGAATGCATACAGTACATTAATTCCAAGTCAATGCATTTTCTTTTCTCTGTAGGATAACTATAACAAAGTGCATTCAGAACAAAGCCAAGGTGCTTTAAAACTGCATAAACATCTAGGCCAGTAGGCCGACAACAAAATAGTGTAAATAAAGACTGTAACAGCCAGGCCTTCAACAACAACAAATGCACCTATAAGTGCATGCATACAAATGTGCAAACTGGATAAATCCACATGAATGTAACTATTTACAAATGAAATTACAATTCAATTTCAAGAATCTGTAAATAAGGCTTTCTGTCCTCATAAGCAAAGTAGTAAACATTGTATAAAGATACATAAAGTGAAACCTGGATACAAAATCCACAATCAATTACAAATTAAATTACAATTTCAAGAATCTGCAAATAAGGTGGTCTGTCCTCATGAGCAATGTAAACCACATTGTATCATTTAGATACCGAAAGTACAATATATTGAACACTGTGCTGCTGTCATTTCCCCCTAATGATAACCTGAGATGGTGAATTATAACTCACAATGAACATTGTTCAGGAAAGTGGGTATAGAGTAGACATGTAGAACTAGATAAGCTTATGATAAGCCAGCCTTGTCTACTTATTAAGGAAAAGTGGGAGGTTCTTTTTAATGAATAGTAGCTTCTCTGCTTTATCAGCCATAAGTCTGCTCCTCTTCTCATCAAGCACATGAGAGGCAGCGCTGAACAGTCTCTCGCTGTCAGTGCTTGTGATTTGATCTTACTCCGCATATTTGTCCGGGTGTTTTGATTTCAAGTGATGGAGTAATCCCGAAGTGGTGAAAGTCTTTGCAGTTACACCCCCTCGAGAAATGTCAGCTGAACACGTTTTACAAATCGCAATCCGCGCCTCTTTCTCTGATATTTTTAAATATCTCCAAGCGGCAGACATGTTGGCTGTGAGCCAGCCGCGAGCATGGTCGCGCGCCGTGCTTGTCACCGCGTTTTGATTACGTCATCACAACAACACGTTAGCTTACCAACGTAATCCTGTCCCCTGACATTCGGTGATATTTTTTCGGTGCTAGAACCCTTTCGGCCGAAAGCCAAAAGGGCCTTTTTAACCATTTTCGGCCGATAATTTTCGGCGGCCGAATATTCGGTGCATCCCTACTATTAATCAATTTCGGCCTTTCGGCATTAGGTTTTCGGCCAACTGTTTCCTATTTTCGGTATCGGTTTCGGCCAAGAATTTCCCATTCGGTGCACCTCTAATGTCTACCGATACCGCTTATCGATCCGGTCCGTTAACGATACTCTTATCGGTTCTTTTGAGAAAAAAAGGTAATGAACTAAACAAATTCTAAATAATGTGAACTCACAGAACTGTACAAAAATACAGTAGTACAGAGCAACACAGGTGGGGCATACAGGTATGCTGCAAAAGGCCTAACGGTTCTTCTGGAGGAAGATTAAGGTATGCACTCTGTGTGTTTCTGCTAGCAACACAACTGACGTGGAAACGTTACTCGTGGATGGGGCTATGGAGCTACCAGAAAGACAGTCAAACGGTTCATTTCTCCGTCAGAATGTGGTGCACTTTTACAAAATGTTTAGATAAATGCTCGTGTTACCCCCCTTAAATGCTAAACTCTTATTGCACTTTTGGCAACAAGCATTGTCCACCTCAAGATGTGTAAAGTTTAACCACACCTTGGAGCACTTAGTTCTCTCCGCCATCTCCGCCGTGTGTGTGTGTTGCATGCATGTAGCAGCCGCGTATGTGTAAACCGCCCCCGCCCCCTCCCCAACAGACGTGGGAGAGAGAGATCTCCCCACCCCCAGGGCCCCCGGGCTTAACAGGTTGAATACCAACCAACTATGTGTTATATGTGCATTATATATTTATGCCGTTAATAGCTGTGCAATATATACCTGGCTGCTAAACTCTAAAAACTGTTACAGGATGTGTATTTTGTAAATTGTCTTAACTTTTTATAATTTTTTTTATTATCTTTTTTATTATATGATAACTTTTTGTTTTTAATTAATACTTTTGACAAATAATCAAGAAACATCATAAATAAAACACTGACGGGGAACATGTTATTGCAGTATCATTACTTTTACATAAGAAGGTGCTGTACATTTTTCTGTTAATACTTGCATACTTTTACTTAAATAAGGTTTGAATGCAGGATTTGTATTAGTAATAGAGTATTACCATTCTATAGGCGTAGTATATCTGTTAACGATGCCAAATACAATTCATTGTTTACATTGCAGCCAGAAGAAAACCACCTTTTTCATTTTTAACTGGAAGTGGAAAGGGGTTGGGCTACATGAGGTGAATAGAGACAACAAAAATATACAATAGGTGGGACCAGCGCCATATAGACTGAGAGTTACGTCATCTCCGTTCACTCCAATGGACCACTTTGTTACAGCAATGGCGGATCGTGGAGCCTCTCAATCGTTCCCCGGAAGTTAGCGCCAAGGCTAGCAGAGCTGTAGAGTTGCAGCATAATAGACCGTTCGTGACGGACTTTTAAAGGTAAGAAGAAGTTTAAAGATTTATATTGCGGATATTATCAGTACATCTGATTCAAATTAACATGTGTATTAAAGGATGTCAGTGGATTATCCCTAAATTAGTAGATTTAGGGAACGTTTACAGATAACAGATAAAGCTAGGATACCGGATCAAGTTAGCAGCACACGTTAAACAGCCTTTTAATTGTAAATTCCGTTCTCTTAATGTCATTTCGTCCAACGTTGTTGAATTAGGGAAGAGGGGCTTCTAAACGGGATTGTATGCGGGGGTGGAGGGAGTTAAATATTAGATAAATATAACTTTGGTGCGTGTAAGAGTGAGTGTTTTTAGCAGAGCCATATTGTGTCCTTGTGATTATGTTGATTATTACCTGTCTGTATAATGTTGCAGCTCAGCGGATTTTGGATTGATGGGAAAGGGAGAGGGACTTAAGTGAGAGTGAAAACACAAGGTAAGTTTAATACTACTGTTTTATATAAGTAAGCATACTAAACATGTATTCTATCACTGTATTATATAAGTCATCTTGTTAGTAACCTACTGTATGGCAGGTGGAGGGGCAGTGATGTTACAGGTGGAGGAGCAAAACTGCAAGACTGCAAACTCAAAAGACAGAGAAATCAAAGTTTGTTCTCCAGAGAAGAGGTTGATTTCACTTCAATTTTTTATTTCACATTTTCTAAAGATGTGGAAATGGCAAAAAAAAAAAAAAACTTGAGAGCTGTAACCAAGACAACTGTAACAACATGAGTAGAGAGCCACCAAGGTTTTTCAAGTCCCTCTCTTACTTCATTTTGCCAACCCAAACTTCCAGGTACATGACGGGACACCTTGCTTGTTTTTGTTGTTTGCGCTCCTCTGGCTGGGTGCTGGCAGGTGGAGGGCAGTGATGTTGGCAGGTGGAGGGCAGTGATGTTGGCAGGTGGAGGGGCAGTGATGTTACGGGTTGAGGGGCAGTGATGTTGGCAGTTGGAGGGCAGTGATGTTACGGGTGGAGGGGCAGTGATGTTACGGGTGGAGGGGCAGTGATGTTAGCTGTTACACACCAGGTTCAAACTTAACACATTGCATCCTTCTTTGCAGTGTCCTTATTCCTGGAAGGGGAATCTGCAATTCCTGCAGAGTTTTGTAACCCGTTGGTCCGCACGCAAAGCGAATTTTTAAAGCCTTCTTAATCGTCTCATTGCTCCATTTCATCCCCTTTGTGGTGAGTCTGCCTAATGCCTTAAGTTGGTCTTTTGAAAACGTTCTCTTATATTTCTTGTCCCTAATTTTCATTGTTTTCTTGAGAGCTGCATTTTCCTTCTTGATTTTTCTGAGTGCAGCCTTTGCTTTTTTGGTCATTCCTTCTTGGCTCTTTAATTTTTTTAATAGATCTGTTTGACTGGCTGCTGGTTCCCTCATATGCTGACTGGCTGCTGGTTCCCTCGTATGCTGACTGGCTGCTGGTTCCCTCGTATGCTGACTGGCTGCTGGTTCCCTCGTATGCTGACTGGCTGCTGGTTCCCTCGTATGCTGACTGGCTGCTGGTTCCCTCGTATGCTGACTGGCTGCTGGTTCCCTCGTATGCTGACTGGCTGCTGGTTCCCTCGTATGCTGACTGGCTGCTGGTTCCCTTGTATGCTGACTGGCTGCTGGTTCCCTCGTATGCTGACTGGCTGCTGGTTCCCTCGTATGCTGACTGGCTGCTGGTTCCCTCGTATGCTGACTGGCTGCTGGTTCCCTCGTATGCTGACTGGCTGCTGGCTGAGTGGGTGGTGTCCACCCTCCCCGTCTCTCCTCACTAGCCATGTCCTCTCTTTCTTCACCCTCACTTTCCTTTCTCTCAGTCTCCTCATCCCTTCTTTCCTCAATCTTTGAGACTAATGTAAGTAGAAGACATGGCACTGTAAATTTTCGAACATTTAAAATATTATACCACTTAAAAATAAGAAATATTACTTTTGTTACTAAGAGTTCATACTTATTATACCTGTGTCACCTTTCACACTATAGCTGTGATCATGAGCTATGGGCTTTGTAGATACAGGTCCCGGGGTGAATCGTGGTGCAGGGACCCTACTCTTTTTGACCACAGGGCAATGCACGAAGATGGTGGGTATAGCCTCTGCTCTCAACCTAGTCTTGCCCTTTTTTGTCTTGACAAACTGGTCTGCATCAAAATGTGCCTGCGGAGTGACTTGAGGTTACTTCACACACAGAACAACTCAGTTTTGTCTGCCCACATACATATTCCATAGTGGTTGAATACACAGTATTAGGAAACCCTTTATACTTACTGGACATGTTATACTCATTACATACTGTATATAAAATATGACCAAGAATGTGACAACTTTATAGAATTCATATCACATCTGTTACTGACGCCATTTGTCATACTTTGTTAAACTCACAAATAATAAAGTTCCATAACTTCAGTTGGGAACAAAGACCACACCTTATCTCCCCAAGGCAATTTCCCATCCAATAGGTGTGCTATATAGGTGTGTATAACCCTTTCTCCTGTCTGTTACTCCCTCTTTCAGCACAAGAACCAGAGGGGGATTCAATGGAGCCTGAATACCTGCACTGAGACCCTCACCCTGCACCCTGAGTCTCAACTCTGTTTTTCAAGCCTTTCCCTGTTTTTTTGTATTAAACAAAACATTAAGCTTTCCCAATGGTGTGGTTTTTGTTTTGTGAAAAAGTGCAAATGCAGTGTTTGTATATAATTACCTCACATATTTTGTTGCTGTTGGTCGTGAAATTGCTCCTGCTGACTTGAGCCAGCCATTTTTTCCTCCGCTCTGTGTCAGTGGGGGAGCCGTACATTCGTACTCCTTTCTCTGAGCGATTTGAGCATCCCCAGGCAGCACAGCAAACCATGGTGGAGACTAGGAGGCAGCACAGCAACCAGGACAACACGGAGGAAAAGGCACAGACAAACTGCATGATATGCTATTCAATGTTTATTGAATTCCATGTATTTGCAATGGATGTTCCTAAAACAACACATTTAACATCATCATCATCATGCTGCTGCTGCTGCTGCTGCTGCTGCTGCTGCTAGTCCTTTGATAGTCTCCTGTCCTTTCTGAAAGTCATAAAGATGACATTAGTCATTTAGATAACTTGTGTCCTCAATTACCATGGGATTACTGAAACTACCATGAATTTAAGAAAATGGTAGAAATTAATCTAATCTCAATTTTGAAGCATTCCTTTCGATCCCCTCCCTCTAAATATATCAATAAACATTAGAAAGTGATGCTCCTGACTACCATACAAGTTTAAGAAGATAATATTAGTTTGAAAGAATTCAAAGCTATAAATAAACAGCAACAGGCTCTTTAACCAAGGCACTGTTAGCCTAACATGAAAACTAGTTGTTCACACTAATCCTAATATCACTTAATATTAGCAAATTCTGTTTTATTTTTTAAAACATATTGATGTAAATACATACACATATCGATTTGTTGTATAAATATTGCAAATCAAAACCTTTATTCACTAATAATTACCAAAAATCGTAGTTCTATCTCCTGTTATCAATGCATTCACATTGCCCGCCATGAACTTCCGGGGAACGATCCTCGTCTACATGAACCACGTGACGATAACCGTTTTTGGACTTCCGTTGTCGTAACTCTTCTATCTATATGGCGCTGGGTGGGACTAAGAAAGATGATATGAAAGTGTAAAAACAAAGGCATTAATTAGGGCTGCAAAATGTCTCCCATTGTAATGGTGATTAGATTAACAGTTTTTTTCCGACGGCGTTTCCTGTTTCCTGCAGATGTCCAGCTGCTGGTGGTCGTTAAAGAAGAGCTTCTCCCTGACCAGCAAGAGTGGAGCACCAGTCTGGACCAGGAGGACCCAGAGCCCCTCCCACACATTAAGCAGGAACAGGAGGAACTCAGGATCAGTCAGGAGGGAGAGCAGCTTCAGGAGCTGGAGGAGGCTGATATCACCAAGTCCACTTTCACTCCTGACCCTGTGAAGGGTGAAGATGATAAAGAGAAACCTCAGTCCTCACAGCCTCATCAAAGACAAACTGAACACATGGAAACAGAAGCTGATGGAGATGACTGTCGAGGACCAGAACCAGCCAGGAACTCAGAGAGCAGTTTACAACCAAAGACTGAGGACAACACTGGAGACTCTTCTGAACCTGACAATGAAGACAGTGCTGATTGGAAAAAGACCAGAGAACCTGCAACAGGCTCAAGCTCACTGAGAAATAGACATGAATCTGTAAGTGATTCAAGCCGTAGTGCTGAAAATAAACCATTCAGCTGCTCAGTCTGTAAGCAAGCTTTTTCACAGTGTATGAATGTAAAGGCACACATGAGAAAACCCATTTAGCTGCTTAGTTTGTGAGAAAGCTTTTTTACGCAGTGAACATTTAAAGGCACACATGAGAATCCACACAGAAGAGAAACCACACAGCTGCTCAGTCTGTAAGAAAGTGTTTTCACAGAATATACATTTAAAGGCACACATGAGAATCCACACAGGAAAGAAATCATTTAGCTGCACAGTTTGTGAGAAAGCTTTTTTGCGGAGTGGACATTTACAGGCACACATGAGAAGCCACACAGGAGAGAAACCACACAGCTGCTTAATCTGTAAGAAAGCTTTTTCACAGAATATAGACTTAAAGAGACACATGAGAATCCACACAGGAGAGAAACCACACAGCTGCTTAATCTGTAAGAAAGCTTTTTCACAGAATACAGATTTAAAGAGACACATGAAAATACACACAGGAGAAAAACCCTTTAGCTGCTCAGTTTGTACCAAATATTTTGCATTGTGTGGACATTTAAAAAAACACATGCGAATCCACACAGGAGAGAAACCACACAGCTGCTCAGTGTGTAAGAAAGCTTTTTCACAGAGTGGAAATTTAAAGACACACATGAGAGTCCACACAGGAGAGGAAATATACAGCTGCAATGTTTGTGACAAAAGATTTAAATGGCGTAGTGATTTAAAAAGACACAAGTGTGTTGGTCGTCAGTCCTCACAGCTTAATGAAATTCAAACTGAGGATAACAGAGGCAGAGCCTCCAATCAGCAGGTCAACTGAACACATGGAAACAGAAGCTGATGGAGAGGACAATGAATAAGTCTTATGACAGTTCACACATGAGAATAATCTGACTGACTGGATTAACATTGTTGCACAACATTCATATAAGACTTAAATGAACTCCATCTTTATCAACATAAGTGGACAATATGTTTAATGTGTTTGTCATTCTGATTTTCTGATTTATACGTTAACCACTGACTGTTGATGAACCATTTCATTTTGGATTGAGGGTACCAAGTTTCCATATAGAGATTAGGGGTGTTGAAAATAATCGTTTCTACGATGCATTGCGATGCAGACGTGGACGATTCGGTATCGATGCAGTGACGGAAGATAATCGATTATAGCGTAGTAACGTTGCTTCCTGATTTTCCGGCCGCGGCTTTACTATAAGGTTTTTTCTTCTGTCACTTTAATATCAAATCGGTCGGTGACGCAGAGATCAGGGAACAGACGTGACAGCGGCACAGCAACACCAAACACGGAGCAGTCTGCTTTATCCACCAACAGAAGAACACCAGTCCAGAACCAACAGCAGAAGGACCTGCTCTGAATCACTGCGTGTCGCTGTGGCTCAGACACACAGGGATTTATGTTTTTCAAAAATAATCGCGTTACAATCATGTCAGGTTTTTGGTAGATTTAATTAAGTCTTGGATTGGAGAGTATGAATGTCCTCTAGCAATTTTCAGACGATATATAGGTGTGTAAAGTTTGTGAAGGCAGGAGGAAAAAAGCTTCCGCGATCACTGTCTCCTCTCCGTTCCTCCAAACCCCGCCCCCTCCCTGAAAATAATGAGTGACAGGCTGATAGTAACCTGATAGAAACTTTATTATTCACTTAATCACTGAGATATAATGAAGCTAACTTAATCTCATACATTCATGGGATTGATTTAACAGTAAGACAGAGAATGTAAGTGTGCACCCACATGCAGTATTTTTGTTTGTATATGCTATTGTAAATACTCCTGTTGTCTAGTGTGTTCAGACTCCAGTCCTGTGTGTGATGCCACATTCAGTGTCCTTTTTTTAACAGAAGACTGTTGCTAGAAGCTGCAGCTAGACTGCAGAAGCATTTTTTGTTTGTTTTTGAGGATGGAACAACTTCACACACAGATATAGGGAGGCTAGACCTATACAATTCATTTATTTTGGTTTATAAATTAATGTCAAGACATTTATGTTATTGATTTCTGAAGCACTTTCTAAATAATGAAAAGAGAGTTCATATGTATTTACTGCATGTATGCATTGATGAAAAATAAGCCATGTGCAGTAATATAGTAAATTGAGGATTCAACGCATTGTTATGAATCGTGATGCATCGGGATATCGAATTGAATTGAATCGTTGACAGGATAATCGTAATCGAATCGTGAGACCAGTGAAGATGCACAGCCCTAATAGAGATATAGGATGATTTGATGTATTGTTCTTTATTTCTAAATGTTTTGTATCATTGCTATCCTGTTAATGAGCCCTGTTTTTCATAAATGTACCTGTTATCTGATTGTTGTTGCTTCTGTAACTGTAAGGGAATACATTTACCTATTTTGTATCCTGATGCCCTAATGCCGTTACATGTAATACGTTACTCTCTAAGCCTGATTTCACCCACCTGCAACCGATTCGCTAATAATCACAAATGTTCATTTCTTTGACCCCTTGACAAGACTATTTCTTGTTTAATAATCGTGTAAATTATGTCCCGTAACTGTCACCACACTAACCCCCCCAGAATTCACTCATACAGAAAGTATGTGCGGCGGGGAGGAACGACAAGCCGACCACCCAGACTCCGAAGAATGGGAGCCGGGGAGGCGATCTCTGAAGGGGCGGCCGCTGGAAGAGATGGGACCGGAACCGCAAGCCCCAATTCTGTGACAGGGGTTGAGGCCGTGGGGCAGCCCCGTCGTGGAGTTTGAGCCAGCAACGCCGGCTGGTCCAAGTCCAGGTGAGCAGCCTTCACCCGGTCCACCGAGACGTAATAGGCTCTGCCACCCAGGTCGACCACCAAGTGCTTGTCCCTGTGTTCCAAGACCAGGAAAGGCCCATCGTAAGGGGGCTGCAGGGGGCCTCTGTGCGCGTTGTGTCGGATGAAGACATGCCCCGCTGAGCGGAGCTCCACAGGAACCCGGGACACCTGAGTTCCGTGCAGAGCAGTGGGGATCGGAGCAAAGACCTCAGCGGCGTCCTGCAGTAAAGCGCGCTGGGCCGTCGCAGACCAGGGAGCCGATCCGTTGAGGAGGAAATCCCCCGGAACCCTCAGCGGCTGACAGTAGACCGTCTCGGCCGTGGAGCACTGCAGATCCTCCTTAGGCGTGGTCCTCAGGCCCAGCATCACCCAAGGCAGCTTGTCGACCCAATTACCGTCCGTCAGGCCGCCTTGAGGGCCGCCTTCATGGAGCGATGGAACCGTTCACATAGGCCGGTAAGCGGTAGTCCTGTGAAGCTTAACCCCCAAACCACTCGCCACGGTGTTCCAGAGCTGGGACGTGAACTGCGAAACCCCGGTACGAGGAGATGTCTGACGGTGTGCCAAACCGACACACCCACGTCGCAATGAAAGCCCGGGCTATGTCAGCCGCCGATGTTGACACGAGAGGGACCGCCTCCGGCTAACGGGTCGTCCTTTCCACCATGGTGAGGGGGTAGGAAAAGCCCTGAGAGGAGGGTAATGGACCAACCAGGTTGATGTTGACGTGGTCAAACCTCCTCTCAGGCACCAGGAAACGCTCTAAAGGGGCCTTTGTGTGGCTGTGCATCTTAGCGCGCTGACAAGCCACGCACTCATTCCATTGCATTTTGCTGACGCTTTTATCCAAAACGACTTACAATAAGTACATTCGACCGGCGAAGATACAACCTTGAAGAAAACAAATTCATATAAGTACATCAGGTTTCATAGAGCCAAACATTTCAAGTGCTACTCAACTGGCCTTTAGATAAGCCAGCCCTTTATTAGTATATAAGCGCTTTGTTAGTAATTCTATCGCTCGAAGTGGAGTCGAAAGAGAGGAGTTTTCAGTCTGAAGAAGATGTGTAAGCTTTCTGCTGTCCTGATTTCAATGGGGAGCTTGTTCCACCATTTTGGAGCCAGGATAGCAAACCCACGTGATTTTGCTGATGGGAACTTGGGTCCCCCTCGCAGTGCGGGTGCAGTGAGATGTTTGGCTGATGCAGAGTGGAGTGCACGTGCTGGGGTGTACAGTTTAACCATGTCCTGGATGTAGGAAGGGCCAGATCCATTCACAGCATGGTACGCAAGTACCAGTGTCTTGAAGTGGATTCTAGCAGTTACTGGAAGCCAGTGAAGGGAGCGGAGGAGCGGCGTGGTGTGGAAGAATTTAGGAAGGTTGAAGACCAAACGAGCCGCTGCATTCTGGATGAGTTAGAATAATTACCAAAAATGAGCTGCAGAGGTCGGATGGCACATGCAGATAGACCAGCCAGGAGGGAGTTGCAGTAGTCTAGGCGTGAGATGACGAAAGCCTGGACCAGAACCTGCGTCTCTTTCTGGGTCAGCTGGGGATGAATTCTCATGATGTTGTAAAGAGTGTATCTGCAGCAGCGGGTTGTTGCAGCGATGTTTGCAGTGAAGGACAGTTTGTTATCTAGGGTCACACCCAGATTCCTTGCAGTCTGAGTCGGGGAAACAATCGAGGTGCCGATGTTGATTGTTTGGTAAAGAGTGGGACAATCTTTTCCCGGAAGGAAAAGCAGTTCAATCTTGTCAAGGTTGAGCTTGAGGTGATGAGCAGACATCCACTGAGAGATGTCAGCTAGACAAGCAGAGATGCGTGCGACGACCTGGGTCTCCGAGCGGGGAAAGGACAGAATTAATTGGGTGTCGTCAGCGTAGCAGTGGTATGAAAAACCATGCGAGCTAATACTGATCCGAGCGAGTTTGTGTGCAAGGAGAAGAGGAGGGGACCAAGAACAGAGCCCTGAGGGACCCCTGTAGTTAATTGACAAGGGTCGGACTCGGACCCTCTCCAAGTTACCCTGTAGGTGCGGTCTTTGAGGTATGAGGTGAGGAGGGAAAGTGCAGAGCCTGAAACTCCAAGTTCTTGGAGAGTGTGAAGGAGGATCTGATGGTTCACCGTGTCGAATGCAGCAGACAGGTCCAGAAGGATGATGACAGAGGAGAGGGAGGCTGCTTTAGCAGTGTGCAGTTCCTCAGTGACAGCAAGGAGAGCAGTTTCTGTTGAGTGACCTGCCTTGAAACCAGACTGGTGCAGATCCAGAAGGTTGTTCTGATGGAGGTAACAGGAGAGTTGTTTAAAGACAGCGCATTCAAGTGTTTTAGACAGGAACGGGAGGAGAGAGACAGGCCTGTAGTTTATAACATCAGACGGGTTGAGAGTGGGTTTCTTTAGGAGAGGGTTTACTCTTGCCTCCTTGAGACTGTTTGGAAAGTGACCAGAAGTTAGAAGTGTTGATGAAATGGGTGAGAAACGGTAGAATATCAGGAGCGATAGTCTGAAGGAGGTTTGAGGGGATAGGGTCCAGAGGACAGGTGGTAGGACGGGCAGAGGTAACGAGGGTAAGAACTTCACTTGGAAAGAGAGGGGAGAAGGAGGTCAGTGTGTGGGTGAAAGGAGGGTCTGGTGAGTAAAGGTGAGTCAGAAAAGCGCAAATATCACCAACCTTTTTTTCAAAGTGGTTAACAAAGTCGCTTGACAGAAGGTAGGAGGGGGGAGGGGCTTTGGGGGGTCCAAGAGGGAGGAGGGGGAAGGGGCTTTATGGGGGACCAAGTGGGAGGAGAAGATGGAAAATAGTTTTTTGGGATTGGAATAGGAAGATTGGATCTTATCTTGAAAGAAAGTGCTTTTTGCCTGAGAGATGGAAGCAGGGAAAGAGGAGAGGAGAGCCTGATAGGTTAAGAGGTCGTCATGGTGTTTGGATTTCCACCATTTCCGCTCTGCTGCCCGAAGGATGGTTCTTTTAGCACGCAGTGCGTCATTTAGCCAGGGAGCAGGAGGGGACTGACGAGTCTGCCGAGATGTGAGAGGACAGAGAGAGTCCAGAGAGGATGAGAGAGTAGAGAGGAGAGTTTCTGCAGCAGAGTTTGGAGGCAGGAGTTGGAACGAGTCAGAGGAAGGGAGGGCTGAGAGCACCGATGAGGCAAAGGTAGAGGGGGAGAGAGAACGGAGGTTACAGCGGACAGGTGCAGAATTAGAAGAGATTAGTTTGTTATGTTTGGAAAGGGGTAGAGAGAATGAAATGAAGAAGTGATCCGAGGTGTGGAGCGGGTTTACAGTGAGGTTAGAAGTAGTGCAGTTCCTTGAGAATATGAGATCAAGGACATTGCCAGCGTTATGAGTTGGTGGGGATGGAGACAGTGAGAAAGCAAAGGTGGTTAACAGGGATGTTAGTTTGTCTATCTTCCCTGTCTGGAGGTTGAAGTCTCAGAGAAATACAGCGGGAGGGCCAGTTTCAGGGATGTGTGAGAGGAGATGATCTAACTCCTCCAAGAAGTCCCCCAAGGCGCCTGGTGGACGCTAGAGAACAACAATGGTTCATTGTATAGGATGGGTTACTGTGACGGCATGGAATTCAAAGGTAGAAGGAGTGAAGTTAGGTAGCTTGAAGAGGGAAAAGCTCCAGTTGGGAGAGAGCAGGAGACCAGTGCCCCCTCCTCTGCCAGAGGGTCTGGGTGTGTGGGAGAAGGAATATGCTGTGGAGAGAGCTGCTGGGGTGGATGTGTTGGATGGAGTGATCCAGGTCTCAGTGAGAGCAAGCAAATCCAGAGACTGCAGGGAAGCCAGAGATGAAGTCAGCCTTAGGAACAGCTGACTGGCAGTTCCACAGGCCCCCTGAAACTAGATGTTGGATCTCAGTGGAGCATGTGGGATAGACAAGAGCAGGCCGGTTATATCGATTAGGAGATACACGGGGCCAGTGATAATTGTAGGAAGACACATAAACAGGAATGGAGAAAATACACATGATTATAGCATGAGGGGCTAAAAAACTAAATAAAATAAAATACTAGAGATACTTAGCTCAATCAAAGTAGGATTTGCCTCCTCTTTGCCTCCCTCGTGACTCCAACAGGACTCTAATGTCTTTGTCAGTCTTTGACTCCAACAGGACTCTAATGTCTTTGTCAGTCTTCGTCTGTCTGACGCTCCAGGAAAGTGGGGCCTAAAATGGACACCTGATTGCTGAGTTCTCACAGCTGTGGGGCCACACCCCTTTCATTAGTTAACTCTCTGCAGCTGGTGGCCCTCAAAAGGAAATCTAGACTGGCTCCCTCCTGAGTTGTTATTGTATTTTCAGTCTCACAATGGTTTTCCAATTACATTAAACCCTAAGTTATAAAGTTATGAGTTTAACCCTTAATACAGTTACACCTACTCAATAAAGCTCTTAGTATTGTTTAAATCAAAGTTTAACCTTAGCAGTCAGTTAGTTAAGTTTGAAGGTTTCAGTCAAATTACTTGTCCCAAGTTTCTGCCTGACAGATACTGTAGCGGTTTTGAGATTTAAAATCACAATTTCAGTCAGATCAACTACAGAGCATTTATACAGAGTACACACACTGAAACAGGGAAGTCTAAAAACAGAATGTTACTCACACAATTCTAGAAGTCACCAGTTGTTATTCTGTCAAAATTGAGTTGCACAATATTATTATAGGAGGATGTACAAAACAGACAAACTAATAAGGCATTATTTAAACATTAAAGATTACTTTAAGTTAAGGTCTTCTTCTTTTGAATAAGAAAAGAACGTTGGGGTTATCCACAGATAAATATGAAGTCTGACAAAATACTTAATTCATAATTTATTTTGGCACTTGACAATCACCTTCCCTGAATTTGACTCAGGTGTAACTAAAGTCTGATTTAAGGGTTGTTTATATTTCACATCATTAATCAGAATCTGCAAAGTAACTCAAATAAATGTAGTGGAGTAAAAATAACACGTTAACCTCTGAATTGTAGTGGAGTAGAACAAAGTAGTATGCTGCTGTAACAAAAACATTTCCCAACTTGGGATCAATAAAGTATATCTTATCTTTTCTTATCTTAAGATGATCAATGGCTACTGCCATATTTGCAAAATGTGCCTCTGAACCTCGACAAGTGCAAGTTTCAGGCTTATCAATGAACAACAGAAGGGGTCACAGACATAAGACCAGCTGTTAAATAAAGCTCTTCTGACCTTAGGTGTCATGTGGGTATATTAATTCACCCATTTATTAACTATATGTTTTAAATTTGATAACACCACTGTGTTTCGTATCCCCTAAACCTCCAGGGTGTACACAGTTTATTACTGGCAACTTAATTGTGGGAAATACGAAAACGTCTTATAAAGAGACGTGCCATATAATGTTGCGAAACACACAATAGCCAGCATGTGTAGTTCTGGGGGGGGGGGCTGGACCCGTCCAATTCCAATTTTGGAAAGTCTGCCGTGGTTCCATTCCATTTCAAAGAGCTTTTGACGCTCCGCGTAACCTTGTCGCACTGCCACTCCAACATCCAATCACAGGGCTTAATGACTAATCACGGGGTTTGTAAAGCAAGGCGGATGTTGTAGTCCCAAACGATAGCTGGGGATTCTGGGTAGTGTAGTGTCTTCGGAAACTGTAGTGTCTAAACTCCTAAAAAACTATTTGTTTCTCTGAATCGAAGGTTAAAAACACAAAAGCATTGTACACAATTTAAACCAATCAATATTGTGTAATTAAAAAGGATAAACTGATGTTTTTTAGTGGATGAGTAATGCAGATGTCACTGTGTAATCATTTGACAGTGACAAGGCCGGATTAACCATATGGGCAACCTGGGCAAGTGCCCAGGGGCCCTTGAGTAAAGAGGGCCCTCAGTGACAAGATGAAAAAAATAATAATAATCATCATCTTGTGTGATGAAGATGGTCATTGATATGGGGCTGGATCTCTCAAACTGCCATGGCCAGGCTTATGACAACGCATCCAACATGTCAAGAAAATATAATGGGCTGCAAGAAAAGCAACCCACTCATACATTACATTCCGCGCGCAGCACACTCCTTGAATTTGGTTGGTGTCAACTGTGTTGAAAATAGTTGTCGTGAAGAAAGCCAGTTTTTTTATATACTTCAAGCACTTTATGCTTTTTGCTCTGCTTACCCACCGATGGAATAAAGTGTTCACTGAAAACGTCACACTGGCTAAAATCTCTCTCCTGTACAAGATGAAGCTACAGAGGAGACTCCACAAGAGCTCTTTGTGAGGATTACACTGCAATAATACCTCATTCACACCAACGCAACTCCGGTTCAAGCTCCGTGCTAGAGCTTTTCAGGTTCAGAACCGGTTCTTCGGTTTAGCTCGGGCTCTTTTCACACAGCCCAGAGTCCGACTGGTGCTGCGTCATTGCGTCATCTTTGCGTCATGACGTAACCGTTTGCGTGCCTGCTTCATAAAGCCAAACCGCGCGGAAACCCCTCACAGCTCACACCGAAAACAACAACAATGGCCGATTGTGCTCCAGCTTCCTCTGTAGCTCTTCAGAAGACCAGATTCCCAGTATGTAGCTGGTCTCTTCAGTGGACCACTGCTGCTTGTTAAGTTTCTCCATCGTTGTGTACAAACTGGATAAAACGCGAGCTTTTTGTTGTTGTTCAGGAGTTGATCCCGCCCCTTCCCCCGCCTCGATGTAAGCGTGATGTTTGCGGTGCTTTTGCTCTAGCCGAACAATTTTTTGGTGCTCGAAACTAACCGGATTCCGGAGCTAAGAGGCTGCTCCGCTGCGGTGTGAACAGGACAACCCGGTGCTTTTCAAGCTCCAGCTCCGAACCGGCCCTGAAACACCGTTGGTGTGAATGAGGTATTGAGGGGCTTTACAAATGTTGGCGGCTGATGACGAAGAGCGTCAGGACACACGGCGAGAGGCCTCTGCGCTGTGTGGCAAACTTGGGAAACTAGAGACTGCTCTGCTGACAATATTTTGGGACACTGTACTGCAACAATTCAACCTTACGAGGACTGGCTTGCAAAAGAAAGACATTGACCTAATGACCGCTGTGCGACTTTTGGAATCGCTGTGCACTTATGTTGCATCACTACGAGGGACCTTTTTGGACTTTGAGACATCTACCTGGGCCCTCACCGGAGTGACACAGACATACCAGCACGAGACTCACCGTGTTGGTAAAAGACGAGTATTTGATGACGAGACAGTGGAGCACGAGGTGGCACTGACTGGAAGTAAAAAATTCCAGGTTAAGACATTCAATGTAATTATTGACAGGTTGCTCTCAGGACTTAGCAAATGCCTCGATGCATACAAATACATACATGATCACTTTGGAGTCCCATTTGACATGTGCTGTGATGACACTTATCTCCGCAGACGGGCCAATATTCTCTCCTCATCATATCCTACTGACTTGGATAAGTCATTAGGAGATGAGCTGATCCAGTGTAGGGCTTTTGTCAGCACAGAGCCAGATAAAACTCCTGCAAACAGACTGCAGGTGGTGCTTAAACATGGACTACGGACAACATTCCCCAATGTTTTTGTTGCGCTCAGGATTTTTCTCACACTGCCTGTAACCACCTGCGAGGGTGATAGGTCCTTTTCATAGTTTAAACGCATCAAAAATGAACTTATGACAACCATGGCTCAGAAGAGACTTTCAGCCCTTTCTTTGATGGCCATCGAGTCTGATCTTGTGAGGGATCTGGATTTTGATGACCTAATCACAGACTTTTCAAAGAGAAAGTCAAGGAAGAAACACTTCTAAAAGTTAAGATCCACTGTCTCTCATAAACACTCATTCACACACACACACACACACACACACACACACACACACACACACACACACACACACACACACACACACACACACACACACACACACACACACACACACACACACACACACACACACACACACACACACACACACACACACACACACACACACACAATCTTCCATCACATATACTGATCACTTATTTTACTTTCGTTTGTAACTCTCAATGTTTGTAACTAATACAACTCCTTGTGTACTTGTACAGCCAGCCATTCATGTTTTGGGATTAAGTGGGGTGCTACTCTGAGGTTTTGAGTGATATTACCTAGGTATTCCTGAGCCATACACTGTCTTGGGATCTTATCCATTCTATCTTTGTCTTGTGATTTTTGACTAAAAGGGCAAAAGGCTAGACCTACTTTGGTTGAACTATGTGGCTGTGTCCCTGCTTTTGACAAATAGGTGTGCGATTTGACATGCCAGATTGACTGAAAATTCTAAATATTGGTCATGTTGGTAGGATTAGGTAGGCGTGGTGTTACTTCTTGGTATGTGGGTTGGGGGGGGGCCATGAGCGCTCAGTACCCAGGGGCCCCTGGAGGTACTAATCCGGCCTTGGACAGTGAGGGAAATATATCCGGTTTTATTATGAAAACTTAGAGACCGGAAAAACGTTTTTCACCCACGCTAACTTTACATGGAAGCTGCATACACGTTATCCTGACGAGAACTCAGATAATCTTTGTAAATATCTATCAAACTATAGATCCTACACATCCACTGGACCTGAATTCTAAAAGTACAATATACACTTCTCGCTAGAAATCTAATCAAAAAGCATTTTAATGGCCAAACTATTCTACAATTTAGGATTTTCCAGAGAGGGTTATTTGTGAATAAACGGGAGCATGTTGTAATTACAAGGTGAGAGAAAACAATTCCACATCCTCCTATGAAACGTATTTTATTTCCTTCTCCATGTTATACTTATACTTACTTGTAATAGAACTATGTAATAGTAATGTTGAACTGCTGGATATCTTCCCCAGCCTCAAGGAAACACAATAAAATAAATGGATTCATAATTTTTTTTTAAATGATAAAAATGTATACATTAATAATGTTGGGTGCCAACATTTCAAATTTAAATACACTAGCACTTCGGGATTTGAAATCAAATATGAAGTGCTTTATAAATAGAACCCATTTTTATTATTATTATTATTATTATATAAAATGAAAAAAAAGTTTACTTTGAAATGATTTCTCACAAAAACCTTTCTAAATTATAGTAAATTGTAAAAAAAGTTGTCAATATATACGTTTTTCTGCCTAAAGTAGTTGAAATTCAACGTAAACTATATCAAACACCACATGCATGGCAATTAACCAATTTTTGCCCACTATTTACATTGACTTTGGTTGAAGTTAACAATATTGATATTATATAGATATACAGCATATCATTGATGCAGTCTTTCTGAACACTTTTAAAATAAAATACTGCATATTAAGAATATTTGTAATGTTCTGCACAGATAGTGCCTTAACTTGAATTTGAAAACACGGAAGGATAAATTCTTCAATGGCTCTCTAGATAAAGGGCGTTTTATGGTTGCTTGTATTATCCCCAGAATCGTATACAGAACATAACCCTTCATACCTCAGTCTACTTTTAAGACACTAAAATAACGTATTCCGATTTTTATTTTGTTTTCGCGCGTGGAATTATACCGGCTCTCGTTTCAGTACACATAACAACGGAACCATAGCAACGGAACTGACAGGCAACCCTCGGAATCAGACTCCGATTGGCTGTGACTGCATCCACTCAGAGTGTCCGATTCAGAAACGTGACTCTTACACTCTTTACGTCGCAAACAAAGATGGTGGATGAGAATAGATCTATAAAACGATAAGCAATGCGCCAGAATCAAGGTGAGACTATCCGCATCCTTTAAAACTCTACGCACATTCGTTTCACCGAAATAAGTAAACGACTGTATTTGAGTGAGTTAAGGCATTAGTTTGCTTCATTAAAGGGTGTTAATGAATAAGTGTTCTCCAGTGCCTTTTGTCCGCTTTAAGGTATTATTAAGGTAGGGTTAATGTTGCTCTCAAAGTGCACCAGATTGATGCTTTAAACTTCAATATTTAAAAAAGAAATCTTCCCGGAGGAGTTAACCCCCGGACCCCCCTAGAGGAGGCGACGACCCCCCCTAAAGGATGTTTGGTCTACCCCCCACTTGTAAAAAAGAGCACTTTACCCCTGCGCCCCCCCCCCCCAACAACTCCTGGGCTAAGCCCCGGATCTCCTACAATCCTAAATCCGCCATTGATTCTCAGATACTGTTCAAGGACAATCATTTCTCCAATTTCCTGAACAGTTTTCCCTTTTGGCTGAACCCACTTCCCATAAAGTTATTTTAAACGGACATAAAGTTATTTTGGGCTCTCCTGTGGTTCAACCTCATTACTGCGAAACCTTTGTCTGTAGGTTTTTGGATTTATGTCATATTTTCTAACAATAGCTCTTTTTACTTCCTCATAGTCTAGAGCAGGGGTCACCAACCTTTTTTAGGGTGAGGGCTACTTTCAAAAAATAAAATCAATCGATCAATCAATCAATGTTTATTTATATAGCCCAATATCACAAATGTTACATTTGTCTCAGTGGACTTCACAGTTTGTACAGAATATCAGTATGACAATACGACACCCTCTGTCCTTAGACCCTCTGTCCTTAGACCCTCACATCGTACAAGGAAAAACTTCCAGAGAAAACCCACAGTTTAAAGGGAAAAATGGGAGAAACCTCAGGGAGAGCAACAGAGGGATCCCTCTCCCAGGACGGACAGACGTGCAATAGATGCCGTGTGTAAATTGAAAAGATAATACATTTGCAACATAGGTAGTCTACTTTTACTCCTCTTTTTTTGTTTTTTGCAGTGTATATATTTAGCACATTTAAACATTATTATATGCTTACCTTTAACCTTTGTGTGCTGTTTGGGTCTGTGGGACCCTTTTTCAGTGTTTACTAAAAGAACATGTATGCAATTTAATAATTTTAACCTGCTTTATTTGGGGGTGGACGGGCCTCACCTCCTCTAGGGGGGTCCGGGGCATGCTAACCCGGGAAGATGTTTTTTAAAATGTTGAAGTGAAGTGCATCAATCTGCTGCACTTTGAGCGCAACATGAATTTATGGATACAGCTCTCAACACTCAGATGAAAAGGAGCTTTATACTTTTCAATAATCCAAACATCTTTAGAATGTGATCACAACCAATAACAAATAATTTAAACTTGTTTATTCTTATCTTATGTTACCTAGTTAGCATTCTTTCTTTTTCTTTATGCATACTTTACTAATGACTCCCCTTTTAAACTGTTTTTTTTACTGTCCTATACACATTGGAATGATTTCTTACTTTATCTATATTAAATAGATAAAGGTGTGGTGTTCTCTCTAAAACGCCTCACTATTTTCACCTTAAGTGCCCATGTTGTTCTGTGATTGGGATAATCTGTGGCCTCCTTTTGTTTACTTATATTATACCTAGACAGCTCCTTGTTTAAAGAGCCGATATTTGAGTTTATTATTAAAATCAACCTCTTACCAAGAACATCCGGTTTCCTGTTGCTTCCTTTTTACCCTAAACTCTTAGGGAGTAACGTATTACATGTAACGGCATTAGGTCATCAGGATACAAAATAGGCAAATGTATTCCCTTACAGTTACAGAAGTAAAACAATCAGATAACAGGCAGGGCTCGACATTATAATTGGCCCGCTGGCCCGGAAGCACTATTTAGACACCCCGGGCCAGCATAACGTACTTTCCACTTGCCCGCTCGGGCCACTAAAAATATTGTTTAAAAAAAAAATGTTTCCTGTGGTATTGGTATTTTGACTATCAATTTAGTTAAATTGTTTCGTTTATCAACGCTACAACATAGCGTTTCCTGAGTCGGTTGTCATTGTTGGGTGAAAAGCAAACAGCTGTTTGTTGCGGAGCGCAGCGCGAGCAGGCTCCCGTGAGCGCGCTCCTTCACTACAGACTATCGCGCCACCTAACCATTCGCCATTCATGTTTTTAATACCAGGGGTAACCGGCCAAGCGCCGGGCAAAAAGCAATCTTCAAATAAAAGAAAGTCACCGGAGGAGTTAAAGGAGAGTGACAGGGAGTATGAGAAGAAGAGGGAGAGAACGTTTCAGCCAGCTTGATCGATGGAGTTGGCTTCTAGTGGTGCAGTGACGCGTCCTAAAACCCTTTTATAATCTATCGATTAGATTTATGATTTGAAAATTATAAAAGTAGGGTAGACATGTGGAGATTATCCGGCTGAACAAAACGTGCATTTATCAAACAGGTTTGTTTTCCACAGACCTTATTTCCAGCTATTTTCCAAAACCCTTTGGAGAAATCCCATTGCTTTTTGTCGAGGAAACCAGCAGCTTACTTCCTGGTTTTATGACGCATCACTGCACCTCTCAATATGATGCCAATATAAACAAGGTCTTCTGTCAGCTCTGTACATCAATGCCGACCTATGATGACAAGTAAGTGAAGAGTAGAAAATATAAAAGGTATTGGCTTTAGGGAAATGTCCCAGCAGTTTAGGATAATGAAGGTTCTAATCTAATCAATTACATAGCCATTACATTTCTAACTCCTAATGACAGGAAGGCAGAAAGCGCATTATACAAATAATAATACTCATAATAATAGCAGACATTTTTTAACAATGACCACAATATCATTATTTTAATAAACCAAATATGAACAATTGAGGAAATGAGGAAGAACTGTTCAAATGTTGTAGTACAAGTAGTAATGTAGTTAGAGCATACATTACTATTGCAACAAATGTGTTCATTTTCTTCATTATAAGTCGATTTTTTTGTACGAATCCTCCGGGCCAGTGGTTACAATGGGGGGGCCAGTGATAATACAATTCCACCGGCCCGGAGGGCCAGTGGCATTTTACCCTTAATGTCTACCCCTGTAACAGGTATTTTATGTGAAACAGGGCTCATTAACAGCATAGCAATGATACAAAACATTTAGAAATAAGGAACAATACGTCAAATTACATTACACTACATGTCACTTGTTAGACGCTTTTATCCAAAGCGACTTACATACATTCAGTACTGTGGACAATCCCCACAGGAGCAATTTGGGGTGAAGTGTCTCAGGGACACAACGACATGCTGACTGCAGTGGGACTCAAACTTGCTATCCCCTGATTCAAAGTCCAGCACTCTATCCACTGAGCCCCAAGCCGCCCTCAAATCATCCTATATCTCTATATGGAAACTTGGATCCCTCAATCCAACATAAAATGGTTCATCAACAGTCAATGGTTAACGTATACATCAGAAAATCAGTAGGACAAAAACATTAAACATATTGTCCAATTGTGTTAATAAAGATAGAGTTCATTTAAGTCTTATATGAATGTTGTGCAACAATGTTAATCCAGTCAGACAGATTTTTTTTTCATGTGTGAACTGTCATAAGACTTATTCATTGTCCTCTCCATCAGCTTCTGTTTCTAAGTGTTCAGCTGAGCTGCTGATAGGAGGCTCTGCCTCTTGGTTATCCTCAGTTTGAATTTCATTAAGCTGTGAGGACTGACGACCAACACACTTGTGTCTTTTGAAATCAATACACCATTTAAATCTTTTGTCACAAACATTGCAGCTGTATATTTCCTCTCCTGTGTGGACTCTCATGTGTGCCTTTAAATGTTCACTCCGTGAAAAAGCTTTCTTACAGACTGAGCAGCTGTGTGGTTTATCTCCTGTGTGGATTCTCATGTGTCGTTTTAAATGTCCACTCCGTGAAAAAGTTTTCTCACAAACTGAGCAGCTGAATGGTTTCTCTCCTGTGTGGATTCTCATGTGTCGACTTACATCTCTATTCTCTGAAAAAGCTTTCTTACAGACTGAGCAGCTGTGTGGTTTCTCTCCTGTGTGGATTCTCATGTGTTCCTTTAAATGTTCAGCCCGTGAAAAAGCTTTCTCACAAACTGAGCAGCTGTGTGGTTTCTCTCCTGTGTGGATTCTCATGTGTGCCTTTAAATGTCCACTCCGTGAAAAAGCTTTCTCACAAACTGAGCAGCTGTGTGGTTTCTCTCCTGTGTGGATTCTCATGTGTGTCTTTAAATTTCCACTCACTGCAAAATATTTGGTACAAATTGAGCAGCTAAATGGTTTCTCTCCTGTGTGGATTCTCATGTGTCGACTTACATCTCTATTCTCTGCAAAAGCTTTCTTACAGACTGAGCAGCGGTGTAGTTTCTCTCCTGTGTGGATTCTCATGTGTTCCTTTACATTTCTTGTATTTTTAAAATATTTCTTACAAACTGAGCAGCCAAATTGTTTCTTTATGGCACTACGGCTTGAATCACTTACAGATTCTTTTTCGTTTTTCAGTGAGCTTGAGCCTGAGGCAGGTTCTCTGGTCTCCTTCCAATCAGCACTGTCTTCAGTGTCAAGTTCAGAAGAGTCTCCAGTATCAGGTTCAGAAGAGTCTCCAGTGTCGTCCTCAGTCTTTGGTTGTAAACTGCTCTCTGGATCTGAGTTCCTGGCTGGTTCTGTTCCTCGACAGTCATCTCCATCAGCTTCTGTTTCCATGTGTTCAGTTTGTCTTTGATGAGGCTGTAAGGACTGAGGTTTCTCTTCATCATCTTCACTCTTCACAGGGTCAGGAGTGAAATTGGACTTGGTGATATCAGCCTCCTCCAGCTCCTGAAGCTGATCTCCCTCCTGATTGATCCCGACTTCCTCCTGTTCCTGCTTAATGTGTGTGGGGGGCTCTGGGTCTTCCTGGTCCAGACTGGTGCTCCACTCCTGCTGGTCAGGGAGAAGCTCTTCTTTAACCACCACCAGCTGCTGTACGTCTGCAGGAAACAGGAAACACACTGTTATATCAGTCTTGGACCTAGTCAATATAATTAGGTATGTTATTGAATTGCAGTTTCCAGAGAAGAGAGGTCTATCGTCTCTTCCGCAATTATCAGGGGTGAGCGGAAGTGCAAAGAGGCCCTACTCAGGATAATACAGTTAAGTCTTGTTAGTTAGGTGGTTCATATCCTGACAGGGTATGAATTACACCTAAAGAGGTCACGAGATAATGACCTTTCAACATCTGGAAAATATGTGGGTGTGTTGGCTAATGTAAGGAAAATGGTGTGTGCGTTCATTACTGCTGCTATATATGATGTGAAAAACTTGTACTCGTTGGAGCATTACCACTATTGACTGCTTGTGTGCAAGGTAATGTTTCTTCATTATTATTGATTGCTGTACAACGAAATAATAATTAATCGACTATATCTGTGTTTGTATTTGATTGATTCCTCTCCGTTTTATTCTTTCCTGTTGTGAGTGCTGAATTGCCACAACATTTTGGAGGTCCTACCGAGATGCCGATGCTGCGAGTTGCTGTGTTTCTTCCTGGAGGTCTCAACTCCCTTGGCCTGGCAGCCCTGAGACGGCTGTGGTAAATCTCAAGGAATTGAGAAACCAAACTTGAGACTTCCACAGAAGAAATACCGGCTCACAGTAAGCAAAACTTATTTGGAATGAAATTGATTTTTGAAGTTGTATTGGTTATTTTTCAAAATGTAAGAAAAAAAGCAGAGGAGTGGATTTGGGGCACAGCTACAGTATGGTTGAACATCTGTTTGTTGATTGTCATTTGATGGTTGTTTGTTCTGTCTGTTGGTTGTCATTGTTGATTCGTAAAGGTCTTGTTTTATGTTGATAAATGTTGATCTGAAGAGATCACTGTATTCTGTTCGTAGTCTGCCTGAAAAGCTTATGGTTGACTGAGGGAATGTGATCTTTGCTGAAAGGATCACGTGTATTCTGCTCTAATATGATCTTTGCTAGCCGTAATGACATGTTATGCTGGAGGAATCACTGTATTTGCTCATAGTCTTGAATTCTGCCTGAGAAGATCCTAATGATTTGTCTTAGGGTTCAGAGATGTATTGGCTGAGGAATACATATTTGCTTTGCGAGCTAAGTGCACATTCTGTTCCGGTCCTGCTCGCGACTCTGTGAATTCACAATACAAAAGTGGAGGAAACCATGTTTTGTCAGGCCGTAATGAGTTAGATACTCAGCATAAAGCGCTAAATGTTTTGGTATACCATCGTTTGTTATTAATTGGTCAAAGGAGCCCCCCTTCTCCTGAAAAGGCTGAGAGCTCCAGCCGGGGTGTGTCTGTGAAAGTATTTCCCCCCCCTTTTTCCGATTCTGTAAAAGAGGAGACCATTTGTTTTATCAGCCGAGAGAGCAGCAGTGTGTCTGTTTGCTCTTTTCTCTGATGCCTGTTCAAAAATAAGGAGTAGAAGATCAATGAGTGATCTGAAGTTGGAGTGAATACATTGAAATTAATCGATTAATGTGTGATTTAGAAATATTGAAATAAATATTAGACAATGATTTGTTGCTATTTAAACAGTCTTTGAGAACTGATTGTTACCATTGCATTGCATTGTGAATTTCATGGTATTTGTCATTTAACTAAGAATTGTCCCTAATTATATTTCAAGGGAAAAAGTTATATTACATACAGTAACATTATGGGAAAGTAACACGAGATGTGTATATGAAGTAGCTATATTGAAATAAACAGATTTTGTTTTTATTTTCACCTAGAATAGATATAGAAAGAAGAGTACAATACATTTTTGTTTTATATATATATATGATATATAAGTAAAAATAAGAATAACTAAATCAAAGGGTTACAAATCATTAGGGGGTCGCTATGGGCACTAATATCAGCCGTCAGAAGGACCTCCAAGGTCCAGACAAATGCATGTATGACAAATATGGTAAATCAGCCATAACATTTTTGCCAAAATGGCATGGCAATTTGGGATTTCCTCAAAGTGGGACTTTCCACCATGCCTCCTTGATATCACTGCGAAAAAGAATGTTGAAAAGATTTGAAAAAAAGATTAAAAAAGCAAAAGTAAGGGCCTGCAAAAAAGTTAACAAGAAATGGTCGAAACAGCTTGAGAGTTTGAAACTTTGGGAAAAGGAAGCTGAAAATAGGAAGAGGGTTGAGCAAGTTTGTAAGAGCGTTAGAATGTTTGCCTCATTGAGTACTGATGATGCAAGTGAAAAGATGATAAAAATGACTCCTCGAGGCCTGATTGAAGAGGTGACAGGCTCAACGTATTACACAACGCCATTTTGTAGGGTTGTTGCAGATTTTGAGCCAAAATGGTCTCAAGATGGATCTTTTGAAAAGTCTGACATAGCAATGTTGAAAGACCTCATTGATCAGCCTCGCCCGGTTGCCCCCCCTGATTGGGATTTTGAGTACATGACAGAGTGCCTTGGGGTCTGGAGCGCCATGGGTCGAAAGGTCAGCCACACGAATCAGATGATTCATAGCCGGCCGAAAACAACGATGATCAGTGTTCACAAAGTTGACTTTGATCTGGACTGTCCAATCCAGCCTCCAAAACAAATTAGCAGAGCTCAGCCTGCTGCACAGCAACCTCATCTGCTGATAGACATAAGATACGAAGGGGGAGCTGAAGGAGGAGATAATGTAAACAAAGCTGAGACTGCTGCAAATAACCTTGGGGCTTTGTCACCCCCACCATACAGGGGGCTGCTAGAACAAGCTATGAAGCAGCCTGCTTCTCCAAGCACAGTAAAATTCCCTTTCCGGGCCAGTACTACTCCAAACAATGAAAAGACAAGATCATTAACTATTTATCAGTCAGGTGCCCCACCACAGCCACATTTCTTATCTGTGCCTGAAGAACAATCTGAAGTAAACAACTTGATGCTTGGACCAATGATAGAATGTCCAAACGGTACGGGAGGCGTACAGCATGTTTACAGTACATGGAAAGTTGCAGAATTACAAGCTATTATTGAAAAACTTCCAGAACCAAAGAATAATGGGAAAGTATTTGCCAACGCTCTGGAAAAAATGGTGATACAGTAAGGCAAGGCAAGTTTATTTATATAGCACTTTTCTGTACGCGACAATTCAGTACAGACCTACTTTGCTGAAATGGACCATGTCTGCTCAACTAAGATGGGTCTTGGTTGGGGTGAAGTCCGACCTGCTAATTGGGATGCTACTGCTGCATGGAGTACTTACAATACTTCCACCTATCAGACTCAGCTTGCAGCTTTACGGCAGACACTAGAGATGAAATACAAGCCAATGATAAATATGACAACTGTGAACATATTTACACAAAAATCAGGGGAAATGTTTGATGACTATTTCTCAAGAAAGATTAAAGTGTTCAATGCACACAGTGGAAATGAACAACCATCCACTGTTGATGATTCAGTATGGGAAAGACAATTGGTCCAGACTTTGGTGGATGGATTGTTACCAGATATAAGAGCTCTTTTTGTCAGGCATTGCATTGCATGGCAGAGTGCCAGGTTGACTGATGTAAATAAATACTGCTCACATGCTGAAGCTATTGTTCAGGATGATAATAATCACAATGCAAAGAAGACCAAAGTCAACATTGAGAAACCTCAGATGGTTCAGCTTGCTTATTATTCAACAGCAGCAAACAGAGGAAGAGGAAGAGGTGGAAACAGAGGAAGAGGTGAATACAGAGGGAGGGGAACAGAAAAGAAACCTTTCTTTAAAGACAGATACCTGTCACAGGTGCCATCAAACTGAAATACTACCACAGGAATGGGATAATGATCAAGGAAAATCATACCCACCAAATGGGGATGTGTCAGTAAATAGACCATTTGCCAACAAGAACCGCCCATTTCAAAGATCATGACTTCCCGAGCAAGCCTCAGATTATACTGCTATTCTACAGGAAGATAGTAAAAGTCCCCAAACAAATGTTTCTGAAATAACTAATCAGTTCTACCTTTCTCTTCGTTACAAATCTGAAGAACTTCCAATGTTCAAATTAACAATTCACGGCAAAACCTACGAGATGTTGGCTGATACAGGAGCAACTGAATCTTCATTGAGATCAACAACAGAGGATTTTGAGATGACCAAGGACATAAAGACCTGTATTGGAGTTACAGGCACACCTATAACATGTGGAGTGACTAAGCTATGTCCAGTTGAATGCAAAGACTTTGATGTTTCAAATATACGTCACCAATTCGTGATTGTGCCAGATTGTCCAGTACATCTGGCAGGAAGACATCTGCTGTGTGCGCTAGGCCTGACGCCTGACTATTGTATGTAGAGATGTCCCGATCCGATCACGTGATCGGGGATCGGAGCCGATCACGTGATTTTCAAAAGATCGGAATCGGGAGAGAAAAATCGGGGATCGGGATTTTTTTTTTTTTTTTCTCTTGGCAAAGACATAATTAAAGCGGTATTGTCAATACCTAAACCACTGACAAAAAAGCAAGTGCTATCTTTTTTGGGATGCACAGGCTATTGTCGACAATGGCTTTGTAATTACGCAAAGTTATCTCAACCATTGTCAGACAATCCGCATGCGACAACATTGACTGCAAACGACTCAGTCACTTGGACTTCTGACTCGTTTGAAAAGCTGAAGCAAGTGTCAGCTTCTTCTCCTGCCTTAGGCATACCTGACCTTTCTAAAGATTTCAGCTTAGCAGTGTATGAGAATAATGGGTACTATAATGCTGTCCTGCTTCAGAAACATGGTGACAAACTTAAACCAGTTGCTTACTATTCACAGAGACTTTCAGCAGTTGTGAGAGGTCTTCCTACTTGTTCTAGAGCAGTGGCTGCAGCAGCATCGTCTGTCACAGCTTCTGCCTCCTTGGTAGCCTACAGACCTCTTGCTGTTTTTGTTCCACACGCTGTAGCTGCCATTCTTCTACAAGCCAAAATGGCCCATTTTACTCCTGCTTCTACTCTTCACTACAACATCTTCAACTTGCCACATGTCACTTTGAGAAGATGTGATGTGTTAAACCCAGCTACTCTCCTTCCCACCGAGGAAGAGAGTGAACCTCATGATGAGACTGTTTGGTAGCAATTACTGAAGCAGTAACTCCGAGACAAGATCTTGCTACTATACCGCTCTCTAACTCTGATCTTATTTATTATGTTGATGGGTCAGCTAGTAGGGTTGATTGTGTCGGAGCTGTTGGCTATGCAGTTGTAAGTGATCATGATGTAGTGGAGTCTGCAAGACTTCCTTCTCACCTATCTGCTCAAGCTGCTGAACTTTTTTGCTTTAACACGAGCGTGTATTCTTTCAGAAGGAAAGTCAGTCACCATCTACACTGACAGCAGATATGCTTTTGGTGATGTGCATGACTATGGAACTCTGTGGAAAAACAGGGGTTTTCTTACACCACAAGGCACACCTATACAGCATCACCTTCTTGTAAATAATCTTCTTGATGCCATTTTGCTCCCATCTCAGGTGGCTGTATGTAAATGCCAAGCCCATGTTCGGGTTACCGATGATGTTTCTAAAGGAAATTATTTTGCTGATTCTGCAGCAAAGTCTGCCGCTGTTTCCTGTGAGACTTATTCACTTCAGATGCCTCTTGGCTCTGCTGAGTCACAGACAGTTTTCGATCCCCATATGTCCCTGAAAGACCTTCAATCAATGGCTAGTGCTGCGGAAAAAACGACATGGCGGAAACAAGGTAAGTATGATTCAGAAGGAGTATGGAAAGGTCCAAATGACAAACCTTGTTTGCCTAAACAACTTTTTCCCTACATGGCCAAGCTCTCTCATGGTTTAGATCATGTCTCCAAGACTGGTATGATTAAATTCATTGCACAGAGTTGGGACTCAATTGGTTTCAGCACTACAGCTGAAAACGTTTGCAGGAGATGTCTGGTGTGTGCTCAAAACAATGTGGGTAAGTCACAACACATAACACAAGCTGCATTTCAACATTTCAACATCTAATGATGGATTTCATTGAGTTATCTCCAGCTAGAGGATATAAGTATTGTCTAGTTGTAGTAGATATGTTCTCTAAGTGGGTGGAAGCTTTTCCTTGTAAACATGCAGATGCAATATCAACTGCTAAACATTTACTTCAGGATTTCATTCCCAGGTGGGGAATCCCGACAAAATCATCATCAGACAATGGCCCTCATTTTGTAAACAACACAATATCATCTTTGGCAGAAAAGACAGGCATTGATTTAAAACACCATTGTGCTTTGGGGGGGTGCTGTTGAAAGAGCTAATGGGGTGTTAAAGAACAAACTGACAAAGATGATTGCTGAGACACAAATGGATTGGGTTTCCTGTCTTCCCCTGGTGTTAATGTATATGAGGGGAAGATACCACTCTACCATAGGTTTATCTCCACATGAGGTTTTGAAAGGTAAAACTATGCCTATGGGCAGGGGTGCACATAACTTTGCGGGTTTGCGGCACAGAATGTGCACAGGGGAGTCTCCCACTGCAGCCAGTTGGCTGAGTTTTAGCACAATTCTGTTGTTCATACCGACGTTAACCCTTTCTGTGCACACGGTGAACAACTCTGTCGTCCGCTGATCTAAGCCTCTGCCTCCTGTAAGCTTCACAGGTCCGTTGGTTATGTCCTGCGCGGCTCGGCCAGCACCAGTTCAGTCAGTCACAGAAAGTCCGAAGATTTTTAGCAGGGAGCGAAACGACAACGTAGCTGCTTAATGTCTTTGTTTGTTTTTTCATGTCTCGTATTTACTCCATAGACTGTTGACAAGAAACAAGTGTAGACGAAATATGTGTTTTGTTTAGATGTTTTGAGGTACGCAAAGGCACGTAGTGACACGAGTGACGTTACGCAATTCAGATTTTTGCCACGCATGCGTACCTGCGTACCAGTTATGTGCACCCCTGCCTATGGGTCAAGATCTGTACAAAGTAGGAGTACTGATTAGATACTTGTGGATGAGGCCATAGTGGCCTACTGTAGGAAGCTAACCCAGATTTTGAGTTCTATCTCCATTCTAGTCAAAGCAGCTCTCCCTACACCCTTGGAATACGGAAAGATAAATCACCCCTACCATCCAGCTGACTGGATTCTGGTGAAGGACTTGAGGAGACGTCACTGGAATTCTCCACACTGGAGAGGCCCATTTCAGGTTCTGCTTACTACACCGACTGCGGTAAAAGTGAAGGAGAGAACCACTTGGGTGCACGCGTCCCATTGCAAGAAAGCACCGATACCTTGAGAAAGGGATGGCTGACCATAGGTTCGCCATGATGACCATGCTAGTATGGATGCTAGCACTTACTTGGGGTATGTCAAATTCCAGCATTGCCCGGGAGCAATTGCCAGCAGACCCTGAGGGGTCAGGACTGGAAAGACATACCGTAACTCACTGACAAAACTTTCAGAACGAATTAAGAGAGCTGTGTAGATTGAGCCAATCATCAACCGTGAAGACATGGAAGAAAAAGAGGAGGACTAGCTGCTACCCATAAGTTTGAAAGGTAATGTTTGGTATGAGATGATGTCTTATATGGTCAAACACACCTTTCCAGGTAAAAATGGTATGACGGCAGTGGTCATGCCACCTTGTAATAGCATGGGTACTTGTATGAGTCCGGTAGCAAGGCCTCTTAGACGAAATGAATTGTTTCCTGTTCTTTGCAAATATGAGGAACGAGTTGCATCACAGCACGTATGAAAACCCCTTGACGCTGGATGTGGTCCAAGTAAATATGGTCCTCTCATCCCGCTTCACAGATTAACTGACCTTAGGGTTAAACCAGAGCCTGTTGGTCAAGTACGAGTGACATAGAAGCCATCCCATTGTATTTGCTATCAAGATGGAGTACCTCCATATCAAAGAGGAGGACAAAAAATTGAAACTGTATTCATGGGAGTTACTGATTGTACAGTATATGTAGGCACTTATCCTAGTAAACATACATTTCAAGGGAAATGACCTACTATAGACATTGTTCACGATGGGGGACTGGGTTTAGGACATATGGCTACGAGTATTGTGGAGGATCTTGTTTTTATGTGTGGGGGGACAAATTATTATTATTATTTGCCTAGATATTGGTCAGGATGCTGTTATTATGCTCATTTGACAATGCAGGTTAATATAATTCATATGTCAGATTCAGCGCTAAACATATCATCACCTGATACATTTGGATTGAATGATACTCATATCAGAACAAAGAGGTCACTCTCTGAATTCTCGGCAGGTTAATTTGGTCATAAGGTTCCCTGGTATGAGAAAGTACTTAGTTTATTCTACCCACAATTAGGAACACTCACCTTATCTCTCCATGTCGACAGTCTATCTTATACTATGTGGTAGGGGTGTAACGGTTCACAAACCTTTCGGTTCGGTACGTTTTCGGTACAGCAGAAAACATCACAAAACATAAAATATTTTTGTTTTTTTTAATTATTATTAAGCTGTGAATAATGTATTCACTCAAACAAATACAAAATATAATAAAATAAAAATTAAGGTGCAGCATTTCGATGAACTGAAATGATCTGTACTTTAACTTTATTGTACTAGTACTCACAAAACATAAATTAGTTTGGGGTTTTTAGTTATTATTAAACTGAATATTCACTCAAATAAATACAAAATATAATAAAATAAACATTAAGGTGCAGCATTTCGATGAACTGAAATAATCTGTATTTGAACTTTACTGTACTAGTACCTAAGCAGCCAGTTTGACATTAGGACTTGCTTGTCATTGTATTTTCATGTTTTTTTAAAGAAAGATGAACTTGTCCACATTGCTTGCTGAACGGGCAGATCTGCTGGCACTAACAATGTCTCCTGCTGTGGAGAACACCCTCTCTAGGGACAGAGGTAGCAGATACAGCCAGGTAGCGCTTTGCTAACATGGCAACATAAGGATATTTGGCGTTTGTAATAGCTTTGGCTCGGTCTGAACTTTTTGCGAGTGGTGGAGGCTTAAATGCTAGCGGGAGTTGGGTTTGCACTTCAGTCTGTTTTCTTTTGGTACCGGTGATTAGGGGTGCAACAACTAATCGACTTAATCGATTAAAATCAATTACCAAATTAGTTGCCAACTAATTCAGTCGTCGATTCGTTGGTGACGTCATCACGTGTGTTTTACGCTCTGTTAAGCTCCAACGTTATTGGTGTTTTTATCGGTACTGGAGACATTTACAAAATATATGTCATGTATTATTGCTACAAAAACATTATATCGCAGTCTTAGTGTCGCCAACTAATTTTTCTAATATGCAAAAAGACAAACAAATGCGTCTATGATGTATTTTCAATCAGACGAGATCTCTCTCTCCCGTCTGTGTGCGAGGGGGCGGGGCAATTTACACACACGCAGCTGCTACATGCAGCAACACACTGCGGAGATGGCGGAGAGAACGCGCTCCGAGGTGTGGTTAAACTTTACCCGTCTCGATGTGGACAATGCTCGTTGCCAAAAGTGCAATAAGAGTTTAGCATGTAAGGGCGGTAACACGAGCAATTTGTCTAAACATTTAGCAAAAGTGCACCACATCCAGACGGAGGAATGCACCGGGTTCGACTGTCTTTCTAGTAGCTCTGTAGCCCCATCCACGAGTAACGTTTCCACGTCAGGTGTTATGTATGCTAGCAGCAACACACGGAGTTAACTCAATGATACAAACATGGGTTACTGATTAGAGGTAACTGAGTTATTTATTTTGTTAAAGTTTCAGCTATTCTGTTTCCAGTTCTGTCATCACATTATTTAATATGATTTTTTAAAACATTGTTGTTTCTTTTGATGTGAAATATTATTTATTTAATTTAAATAAAAAGCAATGTTAATTTTGTTCAACATTTGTTTAGTTAATTTAATAATATATGTATTTTTTAATCAAGTATTCATCTTTATTGTCTTCATTGTTAGTTTTCACATGCGTAAAACAACCTGAAGCTCAATCTAAAAGTTGATGGCTAAATAAGAGCCTTTGAGAAATTGTGCAAGGCATACAGTAATAGTCAGAATAGTCGATTAATCGTTTCATTAATCGATTATCAAATTAATCGTTTGTTGCAGCCCTACCGGTGTTATTCAAGTTCCGGTAATGCCTTTTCAAATGTGTGCAAGTTTGATGTATTGCCGGCCGCGTAACCAATTTTAGTTGAAAAATGCTGATAAACAGCTTTGGTTCGGTCCACCTGTCTTTGTCCGTCATCCTTGTATGTAACTGCGAAACCAAAATGTTCCCAAACCGGAGACTTCAATGATGCTGGAGGATTTACGATCTCAACTTTATTTGCGTTCGTCGTTTCGACAGTTCCTCAAATTACAGACTAAATTTGAACGCATCCCTGTGACCAGCTCTCATAGTATGCCTCTCGTCCAATTAAATGACTTGGTCGCTCTATGACGCGTTGAACCCAATGGGAGCAAATTACTCTGAATGCTGCGACGCAGCACCTGAGATTACTTCCAATAAGTTGTTCACGTTCTCAATTTTTTTACGTTTAACCTTATATTCGTTCGGTACACTTCGGTACACATGTGTACCGAACCGAAGGGACTTTGGTACGGGTACGTGTACCGTTACACCCCTACTATGTGGGGTTTTGAAAATGCAACAACAAAAGGTTTCTCTCTCATTAAGGACACTTTCAAATTCCCACTTAGCCTTGGACTATTTGCTGGCAAAAACAGGGGGATTGTGTGTAACTTTAAATTTGACTGATGGTTCTTGTATGACATTGATTCCTGATAATACAGATAATTTAACTGATGTTATTACAGCCTTGGACTATTTTAGATCTGCTCTAGGTAAAAAGTCTGGCTTAATCGATGCAGCAGACCAGGATTGGCTCGCTAGTATTGTTGGGTCTTGGGGAACGAGAATATTGCAGGTTGTACTTCCTGTGATTGTAACACTTCTGATGATTTGTTTGTTTGCTGTTTGTTTTGTAAGTTGTATCAAGGCAATGATTAATAGATGTGCTACTACCTCTTTGACTGCTGTAGCTATTCAATCTGAAGTACAAGTTCCTGCAATGTTCTATGAGGAATGTAAAGACAAAGATGAAAATAACAGTTTTCAGGATTTACAAGACTACCTGGATGATAAGCTTATCTGATCTCCGCGCCATGTAAACCAATATAATAAGTGATAACATGTATGATTAGGTTAGTTTAGGATTTTATTATATTTGAATCAATATAACATTTTGTTTCGGGTTTTTCCTTGTTACAATAAGTAATAAGAAGTGTGTTGAAACATGTTATCACTAATATACGTGTGTTTTTATGTATTCATGTGTGATACATTTGAATGGACAAAGCACATTTTTTTGCTCTTAATTATAGAGAGGTTTTTTATATATATTCCTAAAACCATGTCCCATTTTAAGTAAAAGTAGATTAGCGCAATAGTCTTTTCTTCCACTTTTATGTATAATCAAAAGGGTGGTTTTTGGGCTATTTGTGAGTAGGTACAGTACAGGTGACCTGTGACTTCTGCCTTGAGTAAAATGATTACTCATTGATAAATGTTTTTCTGAAAGTCATTTTGGGCTTTCGAGGGCGGAACTCAGTAGGTTACTTGTAATAATAATTATTATTTTTGATTATGTGACATTAATTAATAAAAGGATGGAGTGTTATAGCAGAATGTTTCATACAGCGTATTTCTGGTATATTCATTAAATGTCACATGGTAAGCTACACTGAACAAAAATATTAACGCAACACTTTTGTTTTTGCTCCCATTTTTCATGAGATGAACTCAAAGATCTAAAACATTTTCTATTTACACAAAATAACCATTTCTCTCAAATATTGTTCACAAATCTGAAAAAATGTGTGATAGTGAGCACTTCTCCTTTGCCGAGGTAATCCATCCCACCTCACAGGTGTGGCATATCAAGACGCTGATTAGACAGCATGATTATTGCACAGGTGTGCCTTAGGCTGGCCACAATAAAAGGCCACTCTGAAACATGTAGTTTTGCTTTATTGGGGGGGCCTGGGGGGGTCCGAAAACCAGTCAGTATCTGGTGTGAGGGTTAGGATTAGGGTTAGGGTAATGTTGTGAATCGAGTGGCCTGTGTTCATCGTCCATAACATACGCCTGCCCATACCATAACCCCACCACCACCATGGGCCACTCGATTCACAACATTACCCTAACCCTAATATACGGACCTCCTCAGGGACCTCAGTTCTGACTTGGCCCCTTTCAATAGAGGCTTTTAACAGGGCCAAGCTCACCCCCTCATCCATTTCTGCCTGGCACTCCCTGTTAAACCCCTCACACCCCCACCCACCTACCCCCCCCTCTTGAAATCACTAACCCTACCTCTTTTCCACCCCTACCACTGCCAGTGACTTCAAACCTCTCAAAAAACTCGCTCCACCACCCCCCGTAGTCTTCCCAATATTCTTACTTTTCCTTCACACACAAATACTATCCTCTCTCTTCTTTCTTTATCACTCCCTCCCCAACTCACTAACCTTAACCCTAGCCCCCCTCATGGGACACGGACCCCCCCGCCAATTTTGGTATCTACCTGCCCCCCCTTAACTGCATCTATCCCCCAAATACGGGCCTCTCCATCGATCAGTGGACCGAACCCCCCACTTTTAGTTACATCCACCACTCCAACAACCATTGGATCTGGGTGCCCCCTTTTAACTTCACCTGTCCCCCCCCCTTAGCCAATGCCATTCTACCCTGGCAGGACCCACTAAACGTGGCAGAGTAACAAGCCTTGCTCTTAGCCATACTTCTGCCTCCACCTACTCCTCCCCTTCCACCTGGACTCCAGAATCCCTTTATTCCCCTGATTTTTTTGGGCTCTCACAATTAAATCTCCCACAGCACAATTCCCCAGGTTCCCCCCAGCCTTGCCCCCTACCTATTGGTGGACCTACTCCCCTTCCTTCGGCGGCTGCCATTCTAGCTAATGGTGACCCTGACTGCCCCCTCCCCCCCAACTAACTAGGAGTAGCCAAATAGTGTGGCTCTAACCTTTCCTTCCCCTCTCACCTAACCCTATACTGTCAAACTTAACCCATCCCTTTTCCTTACCCTAACCATAACCACTCCCCAGCCCCTTACCTAATCCTAACCTTTTTTCCTCCCCAAAACCTAACCTTAAACTCTCTTACCCCCTAGGATTAATTTCAACCCCTTTTCTAATATAAAAATAAAAGCATTGGTTTTATCCTATTTATCAAACTAGATAAGAAACATGTGCCCGTGCCTCTACCCTGTCACCACTAGATGGTGACAGGTGACCTTTATTTCTTACCAAACCCTAATCCTAACACCAGATATGGTTATTTTGTGGATGTAGAAAATGTTTTAGATCTTTGAGTTCATCTCATGAAAAATGGGAGCAAAAACAAAAGTGTTGCGTTTATATTTTTGTTCAGTGTAGATGATGTGTGTTACGGAGTTGGGTCACACAGAGTTAGAGAGACAATGGTCGTTCTGAATTATCAATAGATGTATTCATTTTAAGTGAGCTGATGTCGGAGTGGCATTGTTCTATTGGCCTGAAATCCCAAAATGTGCATGTGTTAATTATTTATTCAAGTTTGGTTTTAATCAACATATATAGATTTTATTGACTGTGATTTTATAAGGACCATTGCATAATTGTTTTACTTGTGTGGTTTTTAATGGAGTGATTATTGCATGATTTTACCTCTGAATCTTGTTATTTTATTTCTTGGGATTGGCATTATTGAAACCGGCTGCGTCTGACTGGACAAACCCCCCCATGGCGCATGATTGGCCGATAGTGAATGGTATTTTGTTTTTAAGCAATCAGACACAGCTGAACAGGAGGAAAAAGACAGGAAGAGGTGCAAGGAGAAGGACGAACGAGAAAAACGAAGGAACGGAGAAACGAAGGAAGAGAAAGGAAAGCGGAAACCAGGAAGCAGAGCAGAGGAAAGACGGCAGAGACGCTGGGAGCAATCGGACCGGGGGAGACCACATACAACGCTTGAAAACAGCTAAGTAAAGGGAAGTCACCCGGCAAACCCAGCTGTTTGTCTGTGTGGTGTTATTGCTGTTGAACGTCTGTGTCTGCGCCACTGAGGGCTTTTTCTCTCTCTCTCACCCCCGCCACATCAGTGTTGCAGAGTGGAGGAGTGACGAGAGGCGGAGCCTAGGAGAGACGCCGAGGAGGACGAGGCAGCGAGTCCTGACGTTCTGACTCGGTGACAAGCCCCTCCCCCCCGTGTGGAATATTACTGGACTCTGCCATTGACAGTATTCTTAAAGACAATAATTCTGATTGGTCTCGGTTCCAACCAGTTTTACCTGGGAGTGTTATTTTAGCTATTTTAAATAGTATTGTCTACCTTTGTATTATTATCTTGTTTTTTTAACAATTGTTATAGATAGATCTATTTTAGTATTCAAACTGTAATTTATTGATTATAATAAATTACCTAAAATCTGTCCTTTGTTCCTCTATTCTTTGACGGTGGAAATTAGTTGTTGGTATATAAAAAGGAACCTCACACTAGCGTGTGACATTTATTGGCGCTGTCGGCAGGATACCAGCTCCACTGTTAAAGAATGGAGGAAGCCCAGGATAGACCTAGTGCTACTCCATCTGTAACTGCTCAATTTGTGATGCCATGGTTTATGGGGGCTGCCTGGATTCCTAAATGTGATGGAGAAAAGCTAAATTTGTTAAATGGAGGGCTCAGGTGGACGCCATGCTGAGGGCCCAAGGACTCAGTCAACAGCAACAGGCTGATTTTGTTTTGGGTGCCTTGGAGGGAGAAGCCAAGCATGAACTACAGCTTGTTATTCCAAATGACAAAGACACAGGACAGAAAGTATTGAATATTCTGCAAACACTGTATGCTAAACGACCTACAAAAGCACAGTTGAGATCTCATTGTTTTTAATTGTAAACAGCGGACCGATGAAAAGGTCAGTGCTTTTATACTCCGGCTAAGAGAACAATTTTACAAGTGGCAAGAGCGTGATGAAGGTGGGACCGAAGAGGGGGATGACCAGCCAATGCGGAAATGTGTGGGAAAAGGTGGAAAACAAGTATAAACATAATACAATTAAATAAAAGCAATACACAGGAAGTGTATATACACAGTACACACAATGAACATTACAACTTTAATTTAATGTAGCCTTACTATGAAGGCTAACCTAAATACGGTATATATACGGTACAGATAACCTTACCACTGCTCTGGTAAGGTAAAACTAAGCCGATTAATAAGATAG
Organism: Notothenia rossii; assembly: GCF_949606895.1. Lineage (NCBI taxonomy): Eukaryota > Metazoa > Chordata > Actinopteri > Perciformes > Nototheniidae > Notothenia > Notothenia rossii. The sequence continues at coordinate 3,424,798 of NC_136909.1, read as the reverse complement.
TATATATAGTAATTATAATGTTTTTTTTAAATAACTTGCAAAATCCTGTAAAATGACAGATATTAACTATAAATTAACAACCCAAAACATTATTTTAAGTATTTTGACAACAAATCATGTTTATTTTTTTACAGTACATTTACTATATAATATTTACAGTATTTTTGCACTTTCAGAAAATACATGCAGATGTACGTAAAATAAAAAGTATTATCTGTAATTAAATGTGTAACTCGTAATATAAAAGTGTATTACTATTATAAGACTTTAAGATATTTCTTTGTAATTTTAAGGTAAACATAAAAAAAAAAGCGTCAAATAAAAAAAACGTAAAATGTAATTAAACATTTTTTACATAAATCATTTTCTCAAGTAAGTCATTATAATGACTTGGTGATCTCATTATATTGACTTAGCTACCTCATTATATTGACTTAATACCTCATTATATTGACTTAATATCTCATTATATTGACTTAATATCTCATTATATTGACTTAGCTACCTCATTATATTGACTTAATATCTCATTATATTGACTTAGCTACCTCATTATATTGACTTAATGTCTCATTATATTGACTTAGCTACCTCATTATATTGACTTAATATCTCAAATCAGGCCTCCCTCAGTAGACACACATTTAGGTAACGTATGTTTCGGAGAGATGTGGGATAGGCTTGACGTGTTATTGAGCTCAACCTTGTCTTCTAAGAAGGTAACAGTAAAAACGGTGCCTACGTCCAGTGGAGCCACGAGGGCTAGAGCGCTGGTTTGTCCTTGCTTCCTTTTTGTTTTGTTTTCTTTCATTTGAGTCACCGTGCCACATTAGACTTCCTCCATTCATGTAACGCAGTAAACAGTCGATGTGACCCCCTAAAACATGCAGGCCTAAAGGATATGTAAAGATACACTATGGTCCACTCGGATAGTTTGCCGTCTCCGTTCTCCACGAAATATCTTCAAAAAATGAGCTGATGTAGTTTAGCCAATTGTTCACAAGTGTTTTGATCGAACAGGAAAATGTGCACTGTTGTAGATATTTTATAGTGAGTGTGACGTATGCAGGAGGAAACAGGCCATCATCAATGCTCATAATGTCCATTATCGCCCACCTCATTAAACTTTGTGGAGTCCTCCCTCTAAAAATAAATTGCACCATATATTTGATTTCACATTTAGTTTAATGACATTTTTAAACTGAGGCGCAGTACATTGTATGTAAATCAGGAAGTTTGTATATCGACAATTAATGATTGTAACTGTATGATGGTCTGTAGGGCATTATACTGAAACACATTGCTTACTTCAAGACTTGAGACAAATCTCTCTTTTCTCTCTCCTGACGTTTGTTTGGCCTCTCAGTCAGACTCTTTCTTTTGTTTACGTTTCCTTGTACCTAGGCCTTCTCTCATACCATTTGGACATGTTATATATTGTATAATCTACACCTGAAGCACTATGGTATAGCAAACTAACACAAAAGCTGGTCAATGTTATGTGTAATCTATTTAAAGAGGCATTATAGGCCCACACGCGCTCATCTGCAGATGATAAATGTTGCTGTGTTTAAGTGTTTGATGTCCGGAAAACACTTAGAAACAATCCAGTGGGTACAGTTACAGTCACAAACAAATAAATATATGATTGAAAGATATACGTTTGATTAGGAGTCATAATGCAGTGTACGCTTTGACCTTGGTATATATTCAGTATCCAAACAAGGCCTGATTTATCCTCTCATATTACCAAAAAGTCAATATAATGAGATATTAAGTCAATATAATGAGATATTAAGTCAATATGAGATATTAAGTCAATATAGTGAGATAACTAAGTCAATATAATGAGATATTAAGTCAATATAATGAGATATTAAGTCAATATAATGAGATATTAAAGGTCACATGTCATGCTTTTCCGGTTATTACCCGTCCCCTTGTGTGTTATGAAGGTTTTTATGCATTTAAAACGGTGTGCAGAGTAAAAACCCTCAAAGTACAGCAGAATGTGGAGCACTTTTGCGAAATGTTTAGACAAATTGCTCGTGTTACCGCCCTCACATGCTAAACTCTATTGGCAACGAGCATTGTCCACATCGAGACGAGTAAAGTTTAACCACACCTTGGAGCGCTTCTCTCCGCCATCCCCGCCGTGTGTTGCTGCATGTAGCAGCTGAGTGTGTGTAAACTGCCCCGCCCCCCTCACACACAGACGGGGGAGAGAGATCTTGTCTCCATTGGAAAGGTCGAAAGTACATCATAGACGCATTTTTGTTTTGTTTTTGCATGTTAGAAACAAGTTGGCGACAATAAGACTGTGAGATAATGTTTTTGTAGCAATAATACATATACAATACATTTTAAATATCTCCAGTACCAGATAAAAATACCAATAACGTTGGAGTTTAACGGCGCGTAAAACACACCAAGGGCAACCATGACAACCATGCTTCTTCGCTGCTTTTGTGGAGGATGTTGCAGCGCCACGTACAGGCTCGGCATATGTACTGCAGCTTCTCCAGCGGTTGGAGCCAAACGGAGCTGTCTGGTGTGGACAGAAACTTTCCGGTGTCTATTGCGTGTGGACGGAAGCTTTTTTTGCGATTGCGATTGCGTTTGCATATGTGTTTTACCATTATCGTCCTCGTGTAGCCGGGGCCTTAGACAGTGTTTTTCAAAGTAGGGGACCGACCCCCCGGGGGGCCGCCAGGGGGGTCACACAAAGTTTTAGGGAAAGGGGAATCTTTTTCTTTTTTTTAAAGTTAAACTTTTTTTTTTAATGTTATTAATAACTCTATATCTATCAATCTATGTGTCCTTTGATGCCAATCTTTTAATATTTTATTTGTATTAATATTTTATTTTATTGTTTTTAAACCACACGACCGCCCTTCAAGCCAATTACAATCGAGCTGCCGCTACAGAGAGTGAAACTGACAGGGCTGCTGTTGGTCTGTACAGCAGCCCTGCGCTAAAACAGCTGATCACAACGTTCACACGCTCTGTGGTCAAGAAGCTCTGCACTACCACCCCCCCCCCCACCCCGTTGACCATTCCCGATAAAGAGGGCTTCATACTCCACTAGCAGCACCCCCCGTTAGTATCGGTACTTTAAGAATGACGGGGAAAAGTACTCCGGTGAGAAAGCGCCGTTTTAATAAGAGCCATGTGTGTTCAGCGCTCTGCTTCCACTCCCTGCACTGCAGCCGTGTCTACAGTCCCTCCCCTCTCTCATTCACGCGCTAGCTGCCAGAGCATGTGAGAAAACGCATGGCTGCAAATGGGAGTGCAACTGCCGCTGCGCCTCGGCTTGTTGACAAAAAAGACACCAGAAGCGAAATTTGAAAGTATTTGAGCTATATCTCTGACAGTGAGGGCAAGCCTACGGACACCACGAGGCCTGTCTGTAAGACATGTTTTAGATCCCTGCAAACCAAGGCAGCCAACACATCAAACTTGGCTAAGCACCTCGCCGACCGGCATCCAGAGCTGTTTAAAGAATCTAAAGACAGACAGATTAGCGAATGTGATAACATAATTACATCATGCTCAAGCCCATGCCCTCAAATCTAAGTCAAACAAGTGTAATTTATTTTGTGACAAACGAACGTTTTCGTAGTTTGACGAGGCAATTAATGGCAATGATAACTGTCTAATATGGCTTGATTATTGTAATGCTCTGTTCTCCTGCCTTAACAAAACATCAATAAACCGGCTACAACAGGTCCAAAATGCTGCAGCCAGATTACTGACTCGGTCCAAAAGAACATGCCACATCACTCCGATCCTTTCTGCCCTGCACTGGCTCCCTGTCCGTCTCAGAACCCAATTCAAGGTACTGGTCTTCACATATAGAGCTGTCCATGGCCAAGCCCCAGCCTACATGAATGACCTGATCCACCCTCACACCATAAACCGGGCCCTGAGCTCCTCAGAACAAGGCCTCCTAAGGGTGTCCCGAACCAGGCTAAAGACTAAGGGGGACCATGCCTTTGAGGTGGTGGCCCCAAGGTTTTGGAACAAACTCCCCCAGATAATAAAAACCTCGGCCTCAGTAGAGATTTTTAAGGGGCAGTTAAAGACCCACCTGTTCCGACAGGCCTTTGGGTCGTCGGAGGAGGTGAGTTAGTGGCTGTCTTTTTTTTATTGGTGTTTTATCGTATGTTTTATCCTATGTATTACCTGCTGCTGTTTTATGCCTTTTGTACTTTGAATTGTGTACTGTACTGTAAAGCACTTTGTACATCCGTGTTGAGAAGGGTGCTATATAAATAAAGTTTTACTTTACTTACTTACTATCTTTTTAGCTAACTTACCAATGTGGCTAACATCTGCAATATACATTTTGTCAATAATTATTCATATTACTGTACTATTACATGTTAATAAAATATTAAAATATCAAAACAATATTTTATAAAACTGTTTACAAAACAAAAAAGTTGTTTGAGATGATGCTTAATTTTATTTAAAGGTCCCATGTCATGCTTTTCTGGTTATTACCCGTCCCCTTGTGTGTTATGAAGGTTGTTATGCATGTAAACGGTCTGCAGAGTCAAAACCCTCAAAGTACATCCTGTAGCGAGTAAAACTCTAACACAGAGAAGACCTCCCCAAAACGCCTCGGAGATACGTCACTGTCCATTGATTCTTCCAGGTACCGCATGATGTCATGCGTTACCCGGAACCAAATGAACCGCTGATTGGTCCAAATTGACCAATCCACGGACTTCCTCACACACACACTCAGTGCAGGCAGCTCTGCTGATTTCTCCTCCCTGGCTGCAGGCTGATAACAGACAGTTGGGATCGCGGCGAAATTCTCTCTGCAGACCCATTCTCTCTGCAGACCCATTCTCACAGCGTTTATCAAACTTTTTCTTACTCAATATCAAGACACACTTATTGTTTTTACTTAGGCTGTGACTTTGTGTGTGCTCAGGGTGAGTTTGGCTGTGTTTTGCTGTCGCTAAACAAGGAAACAACACCTCCACGGAGCTCAGTGCGATTAACAACGTCCCGACCAATCAGATAACACTGTGCTCACAGGGAGGGTGGGGGCTGGAGCTACTGGAGCTACAACGAGCTGTTAAAGGCAGAGAGTGAAATTCAGTGAATACACGTAGTTTACAGAGATGCTGTATGAGAAACCAAAGTGATTTTGGAAAATTGCACAATATAAATCTATTCTAGTAGAACTCTACAATGGAATTATGATCAGTGGAAATGGCCATGACATGGGACCTTTAATACAAATTCTTGTCATTTATTGTTCTCATTGTTTAAACGTTTGTGTTATGGTTATGGTGTGAAATAAAGCAAAAATAATTACATCTAAGACTGTTTCCCTTTTTTCTAAGAAAAGTATCAAAAAAAAAAATCGGAATCGCAATTCTTGACTTGGTATCCAGGGCTCGACATTAAGCCATCTAGTATTTAGCTCGGGCAATGAAGCCTCACCTGCTGGTTGCCCGATTGGAAAATCTATTATGCCAGTATCATGCAGCTCGCGGATCCAGTAATGAGTGACCCGACAGCAAAACTAAATATATCTATAACTAGTTACGGTAGTTTGAGAGGTACTTAAAAATAGCTACGTGTGATATTCTAACCTGAAGTATATGTTTTGTCAGCTCACCGCTGCATGTGATCATGCGGAGCTGCGTTTCGACTCGTCAGCAGCAGCTGATCTCTCTCTCCCGTCAGATTAGACTTCACTCGCGTTTATATCCATATCGATCAGATCCAGCTAGTTCTAGCTAATGATATGACTACCTGCTTATTAAAAAGACACCTAAACAATAAGTGTTGCTATGCAACTGGGTGAGGCCAAAAAGTATTATGCATTTGTTTACATGCCCACCGGAACCCCGAGGCATTACCAACAGATCAACGCACAATCAACCCATACAGGAAATCTCTTTCTCCACATTAAGTGTTAGACATTAGAATTGACTATTCTTGTCTGTCACATAAGTGGCGCAACTGAAGCAGTATTGCGCTCAAGAGAAATTATTTTGACCGAAGAGATTTAGATTTGCCGGCAAACGGGAACTCTGACATCGCCATTTTGTGTGCTTCGCGGATGCGCTCGGCTCCTCTCGACTGCTGCTCGCTCAGCTTCCGGATGAGGAGGCATTCGTTCGACCAACTTACAAACATTTTTAACAGGGGCCATAATAGTGTAAATAATGTTTGTTTTGGCAGTTACAACTGAATGTAATGTTTTCTACTTTTTTACATCTGGGAAGGCATTTGCCTTCATCAGATGGAAAGTGTCTTGACCAACAACATTTCTTATAGCTATGCAGGGCATGCACGCGAGCAAATACAAGCAAGAACAAACAAGTGAAATGAAGAATGAAATTGTACAATATAATATTGTGCTGGTTCATCTTATAATTCAGTCTAGAGCAGTGGTTCTCAACTGGTGGGTCGCGACCCGGACCCGTTTTGAGTGGGTCGCGGATGTGTGAGTGAAGAAAAAAAAAAGTGAGAAAATAAATTGGAATTCTTTTTTCTTTTTCTTTTTTTGGGGAAAAAGTCAAACTTTTATTTTGAAGGCCAGATTTTCTAACGCTGTGCATGCCATCGGCGTTGGACTGGAAGTACCGGAGACCATAAACGGTTTTGAAAACTCCTGTCACGTAGTGATCATCTTCTCAATAAAATATCTTTGCTGATGTTTTTTCGAGTCTTCTGGCCAATCAGAATCAAGATTGTTGCCGGAAGTCCCCACGGAGAATAACTTTGCGGTAGAACTCTTCTTTATACATCCATGGGTACAACTTCAGATAAAAATGAACACATAATGAAATATGACCCCCGGTTTGATGATTGACAGGTCACAGAACAATGGGAGCTATCTACCCTTACCCACAATTTAAAGTGAGTCACACAGACTATCTCCTATTTACTCTTCTTGCAGCAAGATGTCAGAACAAAGTGAAAAACAAACAATGGCATAAAATATTATTAATATGTCGGGTAGTAATAGATTTATTTATTTTCTTCTCAGAGTGTACCAGAATGCATAGTCAGTGCATGACATTAAGGATTTTGGGAGATGGCCCTGTGGGCTATCTAAGCTAATTTACAGATGGCCCTGAGCCCAATAGAGATTGCCCTGAAAAATGCGCGCGGACGAAATGGCACTAAGGATGGGGGGGCCTCCCCCTAGAACATTTAGATTTTTGCAGGTCTTACTGTAGATGCTGTCTGGTGATTTGAGATCCACAAGCAGAGATTTGAGATCCACAAGCACATTTTTGGTTGACAAATACAAAATGGATTCACAAATGCCTGATCGAAATTGTCAATGTTAGAGATATTCACAAATTCCTCTTGTTTATTTGTAAATGAATTATAGTATTCACAGATCTTTTTTTTTATTTGTGAAAATATTTTCCCTATTTGCAGATCCGTTTTACATTTGCAAATGTATTTGAGAGTTTGCAAATATTTTAAATGCATTTGTGGATGGTGTTTTATACGGAGCCCCCTAGGGGACATGGAGAAGGGAAAAAAAGTATTATAAAATAAAATTAATGTTTTTTTTTGCGAGATCTGGCAAAACCACGTTGCAGTTTGTGCCCAAACTTGTCGTGCTTTTTACAGCCCCACAGCTTCCACAGATGACTCTTTTTAATGTATTTATTGTCAAAGCATTTACTGTATTCATTGCTATCGGGATGTTAAGAGCATTCCATGGAATTTAACAAAAAGTGTTTCTTAAATGAATTACCTACCCCACCTTTAAGTGTTATTAATGTGATAATAAAGTGTTATTGAAGAGTTTAAAGTGTTAATGAAGAGTAAAGGGAACATACCTGCTCTGTGTATCCGAAGCTGAGGCTGTAAAACAGCGTCCAGTAGTTTCTGGAGTCTCTCGTTCTCCTCTTTGGAAAGAGACAGCTCCTCCTCGTGCATTTGGGCTTTACTCATGTTTACTAGATCACCTTTTCCTGCAGACTCCGTTAAACACACCGTTTCTCTCTCCGTCAAACTCTCAATCTGACTAGTGTTGCTAACGTGTTTCCAGCTAGCATGCTAAGCTAGCTCCTATAGTCCGAGGTAAAAGCTCCAGAAAAAAAGAGCACAGAGTCCATTCAGAGGTTTACCCAGACACACAGATGATGGATCAGTAGTGCTGGAGCTCACACACACTTGTTCAGGAACACACAGAGAGAGAGAGAACCGTAGCTACGAGACGCCTCCTCGATCCAGGTTAGAAAGCGCTGCAAATGTCACTACACGATGTGCAGCCCTGCCCGATCTGCAGTGCGCATGTGCGAGATGGTCCGCCATATTGGACAACTCCGGACGGCAAAACCAAGAAGGACACTTGACACAGTGGCTTTTGGCAAAGCTGAAAAATAAAAATCGAGAGAGATGAGTTATTGTTATTACAACGTGACTTCACTATTATTTAACAACTCTTTTTATTGGGTTCTTTTATTTGGGGTTAAGTACATTGTCAGAATAAGTGAGAAATGGATTTAACTTCTGTTAGATAGCTATATGCCATACATTTTTGCATACATTCACAGTAAATATGTATTCAGTAGTCTTACACCTACTACCACAATACAATGAAGTACTTCTAGTGTGTTGTTTAAAAAAAACAAACCCTCTGTCAATGTCCCCTCCTGAGAACAAAATCAAGCCACTTCTGTTAAGTTGACGAGGGAAAAAATGAATTTTGCCATTAGTTCTTTGTGAGTTTGACACTGTTGGACTCAATACTACTAGTACTGAGTCCAACAGTTTTAAAACTCACAAAGAACTAATGGCAACATTTATTTTACTCCCACAAGTACTATGAAGTACTTTTACTATGTCGTTTTCCAGTAATCCTCAGTCAAGGTCCCCTCCTGAGTACAAGAATGCATGTGTTTCTGCTATTTTTAATAAGCATTAAAAAGCCTTTCTTCTTGAGAAGGATATTATTGGACACTCCACCATGTCAATACGTTTCTCGTTTTGTTGTGTATTGGTCTTTTGTAGAGGTTTTTCATTGCCAATTAAAATATTGCCTATAGGGCAGCAAATTGGTCAGAACCAGCCCTGGTGTCATCCCCACAGCACCCCCCATTTGAAACATGTTCCCACGGCTATGGATGCCTAAGTCCATGAGTGGGAAATATAATCTACGTATTCGTCCAGTGTTGGATCTTCTAAAGTTTCACCATCCCGGAATAAAGCAATAAATCTATGTTGGTTATTTTTCAATATTTGGCAGATGGGACAAAAAAGGGAGGTGTAGCTAAACAGGAACCTTTGATCTTGTGTTGGGTAACATTGACTCTGTAAACACGACTCTTAATGTGGGTCACACTGCAGCTTTTTTAAGTAAAATACTTTGATAAATGGTAGTTTTAAACGCTTTTGCCTTTTTACTTCTGATGCTAACTGATGTGAGTCCCATGGTCCCCTAAAGTGGCTGAATTACTTTAAATGTAGTGTATATATATTCAGGTTTATAATGCACGTCCTATTCTTCGTAAAGCAGGAGGCTAGGACACCCGCAGTCAATTACTAAGAACATCTATGTAAGGAGGTCTTTTTAGGTTTTAAACAATAATATGATATGAGGATTTTACTTCTAATGGATTATTTTTACTTTACTTCATGCACTGGTTTATACTGCTTGTTGTTAGCTTCTGTTGCGCTAACGGATAAAAGAAGCTGTTTCTACAATAATGTGGAGGGAGAGCTCTCTCCTGTCAGACTGAGAACTACGGCTCAGTGAGGTAAAGGACTCTGAGGGTTTAGATAGTTCACTTTGGTCTAAGTTATCTCAGTGGGTCTCAAACGTTTTGACCACAATTTATGTAAACACATATTTCCAAGGCACTCCTTTATAATTATTAGGATAAATAAAAACATGTTTTAAATCATTCCAATAGGACAGTAAACCAAAAATATTGTTTAAAACTGGAGAGATTAAAACAATATAACAATTGTCTTTCCTTTTTTTCTCTTCTCTTAACTGAATAGCCCTGTCTTTAAGTATAATACAATATAAAGTCCTTTTCCTGCACCATTGTAAGGCTTCAAAACAGGCATTTTTACTGTACAGTATGTGTTTGGAGAAATAACACAATCAATGGCCCAGAATTGTACTTTATAGACTATGAATCTTGGTGCTTGAAGAAATACACACTGGCTAAGCCGGCCAGGTTATATGCCTTTTTTGGAGCCCTTTTTTTCAATATGTATTAAAATGTCACTAGTTTTTTCAAACAAACCACTAGAATGCTTTCCCCAGAGCTACAGGTTTGGATTAGGGAGCACAACCCTAAAACGGCTGCATGCCGCTGACCTGGCTGATGTGTTTGTCGCTGCCAGGCGGAAGAAGCAGCCATGGAGCTTCACTGCCTGGAAGACATCTGAGGACTCAAAAGGGCAAGGTGTGTCTCGGTCAACACAGAGGTTGGACTCAACGTGGGGTAAGGCTCCTATAAGGGAGAAACCAACGGAGGTGAACTCAAATGTTAAACCCTACAAGAGACTCATTTGTTACTCGTGTGGTGAAGAGGGACACACTAAACCTGAATCAGCGTTTACTGAAGACAGTTCATCCTACAAACTGATCATAAAGCCCTGAAGTGGATGGCAGGGATGAAGGATGCCAACAGCTGCATCAACAGATGGTACCTGGCAATGCAGCCATAACTACACCATCCAGCACATTCCTGGCCAGGACAACACTACTGCGGACTTCCTATCACGCTCTCATGGCGTGATTCGAGAAGGAGGGGAATGTGTGAGGGCTACAAGCCTCACAAACGAAGACACATCCTAAAGGTTATGCTTTTGTTTAAATCAGAAATACACATTGATTTGAAACATTGACAAACAGCTTTATTTTTGTTAGATTGAGTGCACGCAATCTTGTTTAAAATATCTATTGTTAATTGTGTTGTGTGTAATCCTATTGTCAGTGTCTTGCAGCTCACCTTGCTCCTGGCAAAAGGCTGAGCTTCTTCTTCTTCTTCTTCTTCTTCTTCTTCTTCTTCTTCTTCTTCTTCTTCTTCTTCTTCTTCTTCTTCTTCTTCTTCTTCTTCTTTTCTTTAATGGCGAATCGCTTCCACTTAAAAGGCTGAGCTGATGGCAAACCCCTGCCTTTATATAGATGTGTCAGCTAATTGGACTACGCCATTCCTCTCAAACCTTGAGGGGTGTCTGAAGAGGCCACTCATTTTAAGCCACCCCTTTTTAGAGCCTCATCCCCCTGCACGCAACAATGGAGTGGCCAGTAGTGCTATAAAGTATTGCAGTGTGGTGATAAAGGGGGTTAAATAAACACGAAAGAAGAAGAAGAAGATAAAGGGGGGTATGTGAGTTGCTCTTGGGCAGAAGAGCACACAGGATGTCACCCATTTTTTTGACGTTTTGTTTATCCCTTAAATGCTAGATTGTGTCTTTTTTTATCTACACATTTTTGTTTAAACCTAATTGATTTTATTACCCATCTTAGAACTGGACATATTGGGTGAATAAAATCCTTATTGTTGCACCTCAACCTGCACTCCTGATTTTTGCGTACCCTGGTCCTTCGCATATGGTGGCAGTGGTGGGATCAGCAGTAGGAGTTGGAGGAACAGTCTGATTCAGAAGTAGCTGAAGCCGGGACGGGTCCGCAAAAATGGGTGAGCCTATGGAGCTCACCATCAATGACCTGGCCAATATTCTACGAGCACATATGGATCAGCAGCAGGCACGAGACGCCCGAATAGCTGTGGAGACAGCACAGAAAGAGCAGCAGTTTAGAGCGTTGTGCCATCAATTGAATCTGCTTCAGTCAGAGGTGCAGGCACACACATCTCCAACCTTGGAGCAGCTTGAGTCTTGCTCAGATTAGTTATTATTACATAGAGTATTGATCAGATTAGTTATTATTACATAGAGTATTGATCAGATTAGTTATTATTACATAGAATATTGACCAGATTAATTATTATTACATGGAGTATTGCTCAAATTAGTTATTATTTAAACTTTACTCGTCGTATTTTATATTTGATTATTTCGACAGTTTGCCTAAAAGGTTGGAATTTGCTCAAATGTCTTTATCTCCATGATATTGTTCTCCTCCTCTCTCAGCAGAAATCTCTTACAGAAACCAAAGCGTCCACATTCACTCCTCTCTATATTCTGAAGCTTTCTACACCCCCCACCGTTCACACACTCATTTATCAACAATTTATTGCAAAAAATGTGCATCTTTGAATTCAAACATAGCACATACACAAATTATGTTAATTAAAGTCCAATTATAAATAAATCAACAAAAACTAAAGTGTGGCTCCCAACCTGAACATGATTTCTGGTATATTAACTTTAATAAATAACAATGTAATACATATGAAACATACAGATCAATATCACCTTGCTATTGGTAGCTGAACTGTCAACACCCCAAAACATATTCTTAGATAGAAACAACTCATTTTGAGTTATTTAGACTTAATTAACACTTATAGTTTCATGTCTTGTTCCATACAAATAGATCATATCCATTAAGTGTTATTATGGGAGAATTACTATTCTTGTGGTACTGCTGCCTTATTAGGCCCATATTGAGCATATTAAGACTCGTGTACAACAACTTCCTGACTTACAATCAATAAGCACTAATCAGAGGGTCATTGAGGGAAAACTCTCAACTAATGGCTTATTACGTGTAGAATATGGTCATGTAGAATAAGGCATTAATACGTGTTTTATAATGACTAATAAATAGCCAATATACTGCTAATATGCATGTTAATTAACAACTAGTTGATGATGAATATGTGTACCTTAAGTTAATATAAAGTGTTACTGAAAAATTATTTCAACTATCAAAGAAAATGTGCAGGTTATTTGTTCTACTTTTGAGTAGTTTTGCAGTGAAGTGTATTATTGAGTGAATGTACTGAGTCCCTGTGTTTACCTGCGCTCCCTGCAGCCACCAGCAGGAGGAGCTGCAGCTCAGGACTCATGGTGCCGGGTCAGAGACAAGACCGGGGGACAATCTGCATCAAAACATGTCATTCAGAATCAGATCCAGATGCATCTCATCGTACATGTTATCACGTCTCTCTCTGAAAGCCTGAGTTCAAGTCTGCACTGCTAACATGTACAATCTTGCCAAGTATAGTTGTCTAATTTCTAGTCAGAATATGTTGTTACGCTTGATATAAGATTTAATAACTTAAGTCTTGTTTTTAGACAAGGCATCTTAAGCATCTTTTTAACTCAAAGTCTCTTAAAAACATCTTATTTTAGAGGAAAATCTCCACTAACATCAGGAAACAGAATCCAAGCATTTCTGGCAACACATTCAGGTTGTGTACATTTTTTCTTTTTTGCTAGTGTTCACAAAAAAAATGCTTGTGGTGTTATTTCGGTTTTAGTGTTATTTTAGAAATAAATCTGCTCCTGTTGGAGACAAATTTATCCTATGTTTCCTAATTTGTATTGTGTAAGTAAACCAGAAGTGTTAGTCGGGTGATAAACATGTAAGGACTGTGGCAAAGTCAACACACAGACACACACACACCATTTACATAAAAAAAAAGACATTTTATTTTATTAGGAAGTCAACAGAAGAAGAATTTGTGCCCCAGTTGATCGGGAAACCAGTTAACGGGGAAACCAGTTAATCCGGAACACCGACCCAGTCTCATAAACAAACGTGTAATAACTACGTTGGTCCACAACGTAGGACGTAGTATTTCTACAAAAACGCCTCTGAAATTGTAAGATCCCTACGTTTTTTTTCACCATTCATTCCAATGGCTGGAACGTGATCTTCACATTTCTCCCTGCCGAAAAAAAAAACATGGCCGAACTTCATTTTATTTTCGTTGTAAAATGCCTATTTTAAAGTTAGTTTGGCCATTAAAATGAGTTATGATGTCATTTGATCCGAGAAATATGAGTTGTTATTTCATATTATGTGTGCAGTAGTACATGATCTTTAGTTTGCTAGTTATTATGAAGATTACTTCAGGAAATGGTGTCTATACGTTTTCATTGTTACCAAGGTGGTTGCTAGGGACGCTGCTATCGATATTATTTATGTTATGTTGTGTAAAATGGTGTTATCTTTATTGCTACCCCCTTCCCCGTCAATGTATAGTGTTGGTCCACAGCGCAAACGTATTAGTTTGCATCTAAAATTGTGGCATAGTGTGGTGCCGAGAGATGGGAGTCGGAGGCGGGGTATCAAAGGTACAAGCTAGACCACTATTTAGCATCTCAAAACCAGACCGGCGGAGACAGGAAGTTCGCCTCACTAAAATGTCCGTGCAGAACAATACCCTAACCCATAGATCCGTGGGTGAATAATGTCAATCACCACAATAGATACGTTATTTTCCCCTGTGCAATTCTCCATTTACTCAACAATAACACATAATTATCCCTGTGTTTATTTATTTGTTTGATTAATAAACACAAGATGGAGTCCGTCAGGACCGAGGGTCAGAGCAGCTCATTTGCTTTACAGAATATTACACCCGGAAGTAAGTATTCTCTCCGCTTTGCTTGACAAACCCTGTGATAGTCCTCAAGCTCTGTGATTGGAGAGTGTGCTCCGAGGGTTACGCCGAGCGTCGAAAAGCACTTGAAATGGGATGGAACCACGGCAGACTGTCCCCCCCCCCCCGTGGCTGCGCCGAGGCGGACTGCCGCGCCAGCGGCCGGTGCGCCGGTTGTACTGGAGCAGCAGGTGGCTGCTGCTGAGGGAGGGCTGTCACCCACGGTGACGGGGGTGGGGGGCCCCACTCCGGAGGCGGCCGCTGCTGCTGACAGCAACGCTGCTCCTGAGCAGTCGGCGGTGGCGCGTGATGTGACGTCTCGGAGGTGGAGCGGGCGAGGGCGCGCTTCACAGCTGCTGCTGCTTGCGGTGCGGTGGTGTTGCACAGGGTGTGGGTGATTATGTCCAGGAAAATGAGGTGGTGGTTTTGTGTGAAGCAGAAGAAAAGGGGGATGGGAGAAAAAACCCTGAAATAATCAATGAACCACAAGGTGATTTGGCAAAAGAAAATGTAGGTGAAGTCAGTAAAACACAAGATGAGGATATGGATAGGGACAAAACAGGAGAAGAGAAGAAAACATGGGGGGAGCAGGTGGAGGTTGCTGAGATGGAGGAAGAGGAGGTGGCAACAGAAATGATAAATAAAAAAAAGATTGCTACTAAATGGAGAAATAAAAAGGATACCGTTGTAAAAAACAGTAAAGTAGTGAGTGAGGGAAAGGAAGAAAGAGAGCAAGAACAGGCGGATGAGAGTTGGGATGAATGTGTGTCTGACAGCAGCGATGTGCCAGGTTTTTTGATAAAAAATTACCTGGTGCGGACAAAAAACCAACATAACGTAATCATAGAATAATATTTCCCAGATTTGGCCGTTTTTTGTGCCTCAGCAAGATTCCGGAAAGAGCAGTCAGTCTTGGATGAGCTGGAAGTTTATAGACTAAAAATAATTGTTACTAAAGTAAGGAAGCAATTGGGCAGCGGTGATTTTAAAAACCTCAATGTCTGTGTTTAATTTATCTGTTTTTATTTTTGCTTTTAATATCTCTCTCGCAATGGATACTTTTAGAGTGGGAAGTTGAAATGTAAATGGAGCCAGAGAGGAAAGAAAGAAGGCTTTAATATTTCAGACTGCAAAAATCAAACATGTCGATGTCCTCTTTTTACAAGAGAAGCACAGCGACGTTTTTAATGAGACGGACTGGAAAGGGGAGTGGGAGGGGGAAGTCATTTTAAGACACAACACATCACTCAGTGGGGGGGGCTCCCTCCTCTCCAAGTTTTTTAATCCTGTCTCACTGGAGGTCTAGTATTTTATCAATGGGAGGTTGCTTTTAATAAAAGCACGGTTTGACCTTTCTACAGTTGTTTTTATAAATGTGTATGCTCCAACAAACGGTGCAGAGAGGAAGCTGTTTTTACTCAAAGTTAATGATTTTTTAAACGGTTGTGCCACGGAGGATTTTTTGTTCGTGAGAATTTTAATTGTACAGAAAATGCATCTTTAGATCGCAACCAGAGCCGCATCCAGCATCCCAGTATGCTCTGAGGCA
This sequence comes from Notothenia rossii, assembly GCF_949606895.1. Lineage (NCBI taxonomy): Eukaryota > Metazoa > Chordata > Actinopteri > Perciformes > Nototheniidae > Notothenia > Notothenia rossii. The sequence goes on along the minus strand of NC_136909.1, from coordinate 3,408,715 downwards.
GTTGGTCCACTCCCACGGCCTGGTGGATGTATGGAGAAGGATGCACGCAGACAACAGGCAGTACGGGGGGGGCGGCAAAAATAGAAAAAAGAAAAAAGTAGAAATGTAAAATATATATTTTTTATTTCATAACAACACAATTTCCCGATTTTGGATCAACAAAGTACATCATATCATCTTATACTAACAGAACTACGCCTATATTGCGTACAGCGCCCATAAACTATGGTGCACCCCCCCCCCCCAAATCAAGTTTAACTGCCCCAGCCCCAGTCAAAACCAGAGGTTTATGTGACATAGTTCTTTTTTGAAATAATGGTTTTAGTGTGCAATTATAGGTTTTAATTTTGTATTTGTGTTCATTTAAAATAAATCAAACTCCCAAAAAACGTATACAGCTTTTATTAACATTGGAATTTACTGTGTAAGCGGCTGCGGGGGGAGAGCTTTAGAGAGCTCTCTCCTGAAAGACTGAGACGCTTTGATAACCTCAGCTCAGTGAGGTAAAGGCACACCTTTATATGATCATTTTAGTTATAAAAAGAGAATAGATTTTCATCTGTTCTCTTATAGTATAAAATACGATATGACAGTACAAAAAAGTTAACAAGAATACAGTTTAAAAGGGGAGTGATTTGTAAAATATCCATAAAGAAATAGAAAATCTGTTTACAGTTCTGTTTCATATGGGTGTTGAGAGATGTATCCATAGATCTCTTCATGTTGCTCTCAAAGTATACCAGATTGATGCTTTTAACTTCCGTATAAAGAGGATGTTAGGTCAACCCCCCACTTAAATCATGTTAAAATGGATAGGACACTAAATACATTTGCACACATATTGTCTCCATATCTTTCTGTTATGGTGGTCATGCCACAATCGTGCACATGCATGCGCAGTCATAGTGAGTGTATGCATTTTGGGGGGGGGGGGGGCGCGCCAGCTAAAATCTTGCCTGGGCAGCAAATTGGTCAAGGCCGGCCTTGCGCGGCGGGTAGCATTCGCTCGCGATCTCAAGTCGTATAGAGCTCCTGCGGTCACGTGACTTTTGGTTATCAGCCACCATTTTGGCAGTAAACATGACGACCGGCGCCAGCGTTTTCCTACCGTGCGAGTATACATCTCATTTTAATTCAAGTGAAATTCGGCTTTATAGTACAAAATTAGAAAGATTAAATATAAGCAACCCATATAATGCACCCGGTGTGCTTTTCAAGAGCATAACCTCCTGCTCTGAAGACGATGTACCCGACTTGCGCTACGCGGACATCCACAGCTATCTTGTAAGCTTTCCATCAGTGTACTCAGGAGACCCCCTCAGAGCTTACAAAAGCTTGGAGGCTTACAAATGGTGTCAGTCCGGCTTCGTAAACAACATTCAACTGTGGAGTCTTACATCCAAAAACTTCGGCATCATCACTGCAAGGGTAAGTGTTAAATTATTCCAGTTTGATAGGCAGTGTCACGTTAGCATTGTTTGTTTATTAGCTTGTCTAGCTACGGCAGTGTCACGTTAGCATGTTTGTTTATTAGCTTGGATAGCTACTGCAGTGCGTCTGAAACTAGTTTGTATTTTTGAACGTACTCAACCAAAGTGGCTGGCGTTTTTAACCTTTATTTATCTATTTTTGAATTTCATATATAGGTTAATCACTCCCAAAGGCTTAATGAAAGTCAACTAAAGCCATGGGTGGTGGTCAGGAACGACGGTGTTGTGCTGGGAGCCCACTGCAACTGCACAGCGGGACTCGGGGAGAGCTGCTCTCCCCGAGTCCCGAGGAATATTTTCAACACGGGTTTGTTTACCACTAGCTTGCTACAAGCTAACTGGCTAGGCTGCACCAGAGCCACACTTGTTGAGTTAAAAAGGGACATCACAGAGTCCGTTAGCTATAATAACTGGGTGCTAGATTCTACTTCGGTAAAAATTAAACTGACCAGAAACTTTTTGTAGCATTGTACTGTATTCCTTCACCCACCTGATATGAAGTGATCACTGCATAAGCGAAAGCAAACGGCCGGGGGTTCCCATCTTTCAGTCTTGTTCAGACGGCTCCTGGCTCTTTTAATCGCTGCGATCCACTTTTCCCTCCTCTCCGCGTCTTTTGGAATGCGATAATAAGATACACCTTTCTTCTTCCCACGCCTATTTGTGCAACCTGGTGCACAGCAGTTATCCACCATCCTCGACAGTCTGCCAGTGCCTGCCAATGAATTTACTGACGCGATTACTGCCAAAATGGCTGCCCCCTTCGTTTCTCGTCACGTGACCAGCATATGTGACATCATCCGCAGGAGCTCTATACAACATACCTTTAGGGAGCTACTGTATAGACAAGTTTACGCGCCAAAACACGGGTAGCGCCATGACACTACACAAATGCACTTCATTTCCGCCGGAAGTCTTTTGCACAGCGTCTGTCGGTGTAAACCGATGTAAACAGTCAGACGGGCACTGGTGTAAACACAGCGATTTCGATGCTAACAGTGATGCTAGCTTGGGAACACGATTCTACTTCTTTGACTGGAGATGGCGTTACTCTCCCCCACCCGAATTCAGTGCAAAACTGGGAGGATAACATGACGACGTGGCCCAGCATAAAACCAAAATAAACTGCCTTATTTAGGTCATGCCCACAGGAGCCAACAGTTGTCTGTTGTTTACATAATGCACAATTTACATGATCTCTTTATGCTGTGCAATATATCATATGTGCCTGTACTGTTTGAGTGAAAATAAAGTTTGATGTAATTTAATTTCATTATTGCACTGTTATTGCATTATTGCATTTCATATGTTCCTTAGAGTGCTACAATTTCTTTTAACACAGTTCATCATTCATATTAAGCTCATACTGTACATAAATAACACTGAATTAATTAATTGTTGAGAGGAAACTAAAGAAATGGCTTCAACAAGAAAGATCACATGTTTAATCCTAACAGGTATTACAAATTAAAATATAAAAGCAGCCCACACAATTACATCACTATGAAAATATTCATATATAATATTAAAAAATACAATGCATGCGGTATTTGTTGTGTTTATCTGTATTTAATGAACAACATGGCTGGGTGCTGGGTGCTGGTTTGTGGTCGTAGCACTCTCTATCTAACCACTCGTTCAGGTGCTTTCTCGAGTGATTGCAACCAACTACCGCACACGTAGTTCCCGAACCACTTTTCTTCATGTTGTAATTGTTATATCCTCTTTGTCTCTGCGATATCAGTGCTTTGTCGGCACAACGGAGCTAGCTAGCAAAACAAACCCAGTCCGCCAAAACGGAAGTGCATTGCATCGAAGGGAGGAGTTCAGGATGTAGAGCGGAAACGGCTCAATAACTTGTGTATATAGACGCATATGGACATCCCGGAAAGTTGAAAATGTACGCTAAGAGCCGGCCCCTTGCGTTGGAAAAAGCCGACACAGGGGACTTGATATAACGTCAACATAGGCCGACCTGGGAGTGAGGATGTGTTGAACAGAGAGCAGCTCAACATAAAGTGTGTGTGTGGGGGGGACCACAATAACATGCAGACAAGTCCTAGCTGGCTCTGATATGTTAGCACCTTCAATACATGTCTTAAAGGTGGGGTAGGTAAGTTTCAGAAACCGGCTAGAGTGCGCAGCAAAAGCTCATTCTAGTGCAGCAGCTTATCAACAAAACGTTACGATTCAAAGAAAAGTGGTACCGTGAATTTCCGTGGCTCCACTACAGTCCAGGAGTCAATGGAATCTTGTGTTTTTTCTGTGCTCAAGCTTTTGGGCACGGAAGATCAAATTTGGCCAAGAATGCAGATCCAACCTTTTGCAAAACTGGTTTCCGAAACTGGAAAAAGGCAATTCAAAAATGTGCAGAACATGTCCAAAGCAATGCACACAAAGTTGCTGTCACTACCCACTACCAACAAACGACACCAGTCGATGTCCAGCTTTCTTCAGCCAAAGCTGCACAGCAACAGGAATCAAGACGGTGTTTATTAAAAATTGTGAGCTCTGTACAGCTCTTAGCACGCCAGGGAGATTTGTCAGGAGTTTATCCTTGCGAATGAGTACAGGAAGCATGTGTTTGGTTCTTTTAGCTGAGAAGAGCAGAGAGGACAGTAAAGGACACATGGAGAGATGGGATTGAAGGGATAGATTGAGGACGATGAAACATTTTCTTTATATTAAAAGTTTGATAATCTGTTGTTTGTCTTAAACCTTCGACCTAAGCCATTATATTACATTTTTCTATTTATTTTTTACCTGTTTTTGGTTCGTCTGGTCATATTTTGAATCATTTGTTGTATGACCATAAATAAAAGAAGAAGAAAAATCAAAGTGGAAATTGAATCTCACATTATTTTTATTTTAATCACACAAAAATTAATTCTGAAAATGTTTGACTTTGTGAAATGATTATCTTCAGTGTTGGCTATGTGGCCCCAATATTAAACAATTAAGAAAGTAAGACAGCTTTTCCTTATACATATTTTAGTATTTTTCTTTCTGGCAGAATTTATCTTTATGGCCAACTACATTTTTGCCTGTATTTTTTATCACCATAGTCCCTAAATGTTTGTAGAAATGCAGGAAATGGGATTCATATCGAGAAAGGTTTTATTGCGGAGAGCCCCCAGACCCCCTGTTTTGTGTCCCCCCCACTTCTCAAACCAAAGTTACACCCCTGGCTGTGCTGACACCTTTTTTGAAACTTTAGAGCCAATAGAATCGAGGGGGAGTTAGTATATCCCTCTAAACACTTAGCCTGGCTGCCTACGTCAAGGAGAGAGAGGCTTGCGTAAACAGCACGTGAGACAGCCTGAGCCCCGAACTGCAAAACGTTATACCTACTCTGCTGCCATGAATGTACTGATGGATTATCTGGAACAATTCTAAAGTGACTAAGAGACATTGGATTAACCTTGAGCAGCGTTTTCATTCCCTTGAACAAGACTTTTGAGGTGTACTACAAAAGGAAATAACATTACCAGTTCAACTTGGAAAAGGAGAAGGAAATGCAGTACTTAAGAAAAAAGGGATGGAGATCTGGCCGAAAAGGTGGGAGAAAGACCAGAAAGGCAAAGAGTATCATAAAGTACAAAAGAGAATCACAATTAATATTTATCAAGAAAGAAACAGAAGGGAGGAAATCATGATAGCTAGACTCAGACTAAGTCACACAGCATTGAATGGTACGCTGTATATCATGGGGAAAAGTGACAGTGACAAGTGTTGGAACTGTGGAGTTAAAGAAAAAGTAGATTATATCTTATTACATTGTGACACCTATAAAGCTGAAAGAGAAAAACTAAGGGATAAAGTTATAGAGGCAGAGAGGGAGTGGAATGTCTTTGGTATTCTGGGAACACAAGGAGAGGGAGTAAGAGCTACCAGAAAGGCACTGTTTACCTTCCTGAGAGAAACTGGGGTAGGATAAATAATCTAACATTAGGTTAGAATTGATCATAGATTGTTGTTTTGTTTTGTTTTATTTATTTATGTTTTTTGTTTATTTATTTATTTTTGATTAGATCAAAGATACGTCCTTGAGTTAAGAGATGGAATGATATGATGATTCACACTCATGTAGAGTAGGTGGCGGTATGCACCTTAAAGTTGTTTGCAATCCGCCAAAAACCGAGAGAAGAAGAAGAAGAAGAAGGAGGAGGAGTCTTCACCGGAAGTGAAGTTCACAGCTCTTTCTACCTTGGATCGAGGAGGCGTCTCGTCGCTACGGTTCTCTCTCTCTGTGTTGCCGATAAAGTGTGTGTGAGCTCCAGCACTACTGATCCATCATCTGTGTATCTGGATAGACCTCTGAATGGACTCTGTGCTCTTTTTTCTGGAGCGTTTACCTCGGACTATAGGAGCTAGCTTAGCATGCTAGCTGGAAACACGTTAGCAACGCTAGTCAGATTGAGAGTTTGATGGAGAGAGAAACGGTGTGTTTAACGAAGTTTGCAGGGAAAGGTGATCTAGTAAACATGAGTAAAGTCCAAATGCTGCTGTCGTTGAAGAAGCAGCGACTCACTGCTGCTGAAGAAGAGATATTTGCTCAGTTTGAAAAAATGATAGCAGAGCTCGAGAAGGAGCTGTCTCTTTCCAAAGAGGAGAACGAGAGACTCCAGAAACTACTGGACGCTGTTTTACAGCCTCAGCTTCGGATACACAGAGCAGGTCTGTTCCCTTTACTCTTCATTAACACTTTAAACTCTTCAGTAACACTTTATTGTCACATTAATAACACTTTAGACTCTTTATCAGCACTTGCAGCAGGTAGTAGATCCTGAAGTAAAAGTACAAACACCACACTGTGAAAATACTCCATTACAAGTTAAAGTACTGCATTCATATCTTATTTAAGTAAAAGTATGTAAGTGTTATTAGACAAATGTACTTTATTATAATAATTACCATTTACGTAACATGACCTGCAACCACAATAACATTAACCTTTCTGTTGGTCGTATGGAGCTATTTCAGGGTCATACGTTTTGATAATTCAAAAAAATACAATTTATTTGAAAGTTCAAGTTTTTATCCTGAACTTTGAAAACTACAATGATGTATTCAAAATGAAAATAAGTATTTGAAATCATTTTTCAGGTTGAATATTATTTTTGATTCAGTTGAGCAATTTTTTTAGAAAAAAATATTTATTTTCATATTTCACTTTTCTACACATTTCGATATTTGAATCCTTATTTTTTTCAGTTGCAGATTTTACGTTTTCAGATTCAAAACAATAATTGTTTTAGTTTCAAATCTTGTTTTTTCAGGTCTCACATTGCTTTTCACCTTCAGATCGTTTTCCACTTTCAGATCTTTTTTTCCGCTTTCAGATATTTTTTTTCCGCTTTCAAACTTTTGGCCCTGATGTTGCTTGGGGGGCGGGGCTTAGCAAAGAATAGTTTGGCATCCTGAGTGACAGGCCTCCCTCTGTCATGTTGCCTTCATGGATGTTAGGTAGTGCGAAAAATATAACTCAACACTTTCTATACACAATACTCCCGTGATTGGTGGTAAACAAAACTGATACCAGCGTCAAAGTTCCGTTAAGCCAGCTGTTGAGCATCGTAGTTGGCAACAATCAAGTAAGAGCAATAAACTGTGCGTGTGTGTGTGTGTGTGTCTTACTATTTCAATAAAAAAATTAATGTATTTTGGAACCTGTCCATGTGATTTTAAGTGGGGGTGTACCTCAAATCCTCTAGTGGGGTCTCCCCCGGTAAGATTTGTGTTTTTAATTTTGGGGTTAAATGCATCAATCTTGTGCATTTTGAGGGGGAAATAAAGAGACTAGATTTATGGAAACACCCATATGAAAAATAACTGTATACATTTCAATAATCATAAGAACATGGCCATAACCAATGACATACCATATCCAATATGAAAAAACATTGAAACTTGTTTATTTATTTGTTTTTGGTTCATTTATAGTTGCAAGTTTGTCCCCCCTCTTGCCATAATATGGATTATTACTCTAATTCTTGACATTATCTGGATCGTATTTTTGAAGAATCTAAAATAAAAATTATTTTCTGGAATTTTTTTTGTTTACACTTTTTTGTTAACAAGATAATTCCATATGTGTTCCTTCATAGTTTTGATGTCTTCAGTATTAGCTGTGTAACGGTTCACCAACATTTCGGTTCGGTACGTACCACGGTTTTTAGGTCACGGTTCGGTACGTTTTCGGCACAGCAGAAAAGATTATCACAAAACATAAAATATTTCTTGTTTTTTTATTATTATTATTAAACTGTGAATAATGTATTCACTCAAATAAATACAAAATATAATAAAATAAACATTAAGGTGCAGCATTTCGATGAACTGAAATAATCTGTATTTAAACTTTACTGTACCAGTACTCACAAAGCATAAACTATTAGTTTTGGGTTTTTAATTATTATTAAACTGTGAATATTAACTCAAATAAATACAAAATATAATAAAATAAACATTAAGGTGCAGCATTTCGATTAACTGAAGTAATCTGTATTTGAACTGTACTGTACTAGTACCTAAGCAGCCAGCTTGACATTAGGACTTGCTTGTCATTGTATTTTCATGTTTTTTTAAAGAAAAATTAACCTGTCCACATTTCTTGCCGAAAGGGCAGATCTGCTGGCACTAACAATGTCTCCTGCTGTGGAGAACACCCTCTCTATGGACAGAGGTAGCAGATACAGCCAGGTAGCGCTTTGCTAACATGGCAACATAAGGAGATTTGGCGTTCGTAATAGCTTTGGCTCGGTCTGAACTTTCTGCGAGTGGTGGAGGCTTAAATGCTAGTGGGAGTTGGGTTTGCACTTCAGTCTTCAGGGCTCGACATTATAAATGGCCCGCTGGCCCGGAAGCACTATTTAGACACCCCGGGCCAGCATAACGTACTTTCCACTTGCCCGCTCGGGCCACTATTGTTTAAAACAAAAAATGTTTCCAGTGGTATTGGTATTTTGACTAGAAATGTTGTTAAATTGTTTTGTTAATTAACGATACAACATAGCGTTTCGTGAGTCGCTTGTCGTTGTTGGGTGAAAAGAAAACAGCTGTTTGCTGCGGAGCGCAGCGCGAGCAGGCTCCCGTGAGCGCGAGCGCAGCGCGAGCAGGCTCCCGTGAGCGCGAGCGCAGCGCGAGCAGGCTCCCGTGAGCGCGAGCGCAGCGCGAGCAGGCTCCCGTGAGCGCGAGCGCAGCGCGAGCAGGCTCCCGTGAGCGCGAGCGCAGCGCGAGCAGGCTCCCGTGAGCGCGAGCGCAGCGCGAGCAGGCTCCCGTGAGCGCGAGCGCAGCGCGAGCAGGCTCCCGTGAGCGCGAGCGCAGCGCGAGCAGGCTCCCGTGAGCGCGAGCGCAGCGCGAGCAGGCTCCCGTGAGCGCGAGCGCAGCGCGAGCAGGCTCCCGTGAGCGCGAGCGCAGCGCGAGCAGGCTCCCGTGAGCGCGAGCGCGCTCCTTCACTACAGACTATCGCGCCACCTAACCATTCGCCAAAATGTTTTTAATACCAGCGGTAACCAGCCATGCGCCGGGCAAAAAACAATCTTCAAATAAAAGAAAGTCACCGGAGGAGTTAAAGGAGAGTGACAGGGAGTATGAGAAGAAGAGGGAGAGAACGTTTTAGCCAGCTTGATCGATGGAGTTGGCTTCTAGTGGTGCAGTGACGCGTCCTAAAACCCTTTTATAATCTATCGATTAAATTTATGATTTGAAAATGATAAAAGTAGGGTAGACATGAGGAGATTATCCGGCTGAACAAAACGTGCATTTATCAAACAGGTTCGTTTCCACAGACCTTAGTTCCAGCTATTTTCCAAAACCCTGTGTAGAAGCTTTTTGTTGAGGGAACCAGCAGCTTACTTCCTGGTTTTATGACGCGTCACTGGCTGCACCTCTCAATATGATGCCAATATAAACAAGGTCTTCTGTCGGCTCTGTACATCAATGCCGACCTATGCTGACAAGTAAGTGAAGAGTAGACAATATAAAGGTATTGGCTATAAGGAAATATCCCAGCAGTTTAGGATAATGAAGGTTATAATCTAATCTACTACATAGCCATTTATACAAATAATAATACTCATAATAGCAGACATTTTTTTAACAATGACCACAATATCATTATTTTAATAAACCAAATATGAACAATTGAGGAAAATGAGGAAGAACTTGTAGTACAAGTAGTAATGTAGTTAGTGCATAAATTACTATTCCAACAAATGTGTTAATTTTCTTCATTATTAGTCGAGTTTTTTTGGACGAATGCTCCGGGCCAGTGGTTACAATGGTGGGGCCAGTGATAATACAATTCCACCGGCCCGGAGGGCCAGTGGCATTTTACCCTTAATGTCTACCCCTGGTCTTTTTTCTTTTGGTACCGGTGATATTCACGTTCGGGTGATGCCTTTTCAAATGAGTGTGCAAGTTTGATGTATTGCCAGCCGCGTAACCAATTTTAGTTGAACAATGCCGACAAACAGGTTTGGTTTGGTCCACCTGTCTTTGTCCGTCATCCTTGTACGTAACTGCGAAACCAAAATGTTCCCAAACCCGAGACTTCAATGATGCTGGAGGATTTTCGAGCTCAACTTTATCTGCGTTCGCCATTTTGACTGGTCCTCAAATTACTGACTAAATTTGAACGCATCCCTGTGACCAGCTCTCATAGTATGCCTCTCGTCCAATTAAATGACTTGGTCGCTCTATGACGCGTTGAACCCGACGTGAGCAAATTACTCTGAATGCTGCGACGCAGCACCTGAGATTACTTCAAAAAAGTTGTTCACGTTCTCAATTTTTTACGTTTAACGTTATATTCGTTCGGTACACTTCGGTACACAAGTGTACCAAACCGAAGGTTCGGTACGGGTACGTATACCGTTACACCCCTATTCAGTATTAATCTACAAATTAGAAACAAATTAAAATAAACATTGAATGAGAAGGTGTCCAAACTTTTGATTGGTATTGTATATAAAAAACACATATTTTAATATTTAGCAGGTTCCCTCATCTATAATAATTTATACAAGGGCAGCTTTGAACATGTACAGCAGTAAAATGCAACATACAAAATAATCAAACATCATAAATTCAACACTGACAGGGAACATTTTACTGCACCATCATTACTGTTACCTAAGAAGGTGCCGTAAAATGTTCTGATGATACTTGCACAGTTTTACTTCATTAAGGTTTGAATTAGGGCTGTGTAATTAATCATATTTTAATCTCTATTACGATGTTGACTTGCAACGATTATGAAAACAACGTAATCGAGAAAAAAAACGATTATTTTGCTGCATTCCCATTTCCAATAGGCGTTTTCACACCAAGTACTTTGCCGTAAAGAGCTGATCGTGTTCACACCGGAATAAGTCCCCGAGGGAGGATTAATCAAATGAAGCCGCTGACGCATGGATGTATAATAAGAACTGGATACAGCGTGGGAGGCGGGGCCTCATTCATTCCTGAGAGTTGCTCATTGGCGCATGATTATAAAATGGCCCAACTTTTGAGAGCGAAACGTCAGATTACCCGGCATGCCTGAGAAGTACCCGTATGTGCGCTCATAGCGCATGCGCATCTTTAACCAAAATGCTCGTTCACGTCAATTTGCGTACACGTAACAGCAACGCACGTTCATGACAGCATGGTAATGGCTTGTTTTTATGATGGATTTGATATTAAGGAGGCGGCAGTTAGCAGCTAGCGGCTAGCTAGTAATTATGCTAATGTGCATGCACATCAATCGTTATGTTCTTATATTACGCTGTAACAGGATCTAGTGATATCCAAGCAACAGATCTTAATTTAGCATGAAAGAATGATTGCACTATATATATATATATATATATATATATATATATATATATATATATATATATATATATATATATATATATATATATATATATATATATATATATATATATATATATATATATATATATATATATATATATATATATATATATATATATATATATATATAGTGCAATACGCTGCTTAGTGCAATAAGAAGCTACAGGGACGTTAATCTAACGTCGGTAATATTAACTTTATTTAATACCACATTTACGGTACAAGATTTAATCATACAGCCCATGTAGTATAATATTTGACTAATGATGAATTACAGCAAACATGTGCTTTATATCTATTATTACAGCTCCGTGGGATGGCAGTGAGACGATATGGGTCCGTTTTTATTGTGCATCCATGGGTAAAGATAAACGCATGTAGTGCTGAACCTGCTGAACACGTAACATGAACGTGCCGGGCGGCGCGGTCCTGTGGGTTAGATGCGCGTTCATAATGCAGAGGGATATAACTCTCAGAATAACGTTATTAGCTAATTTTTAAAACTTGAATAACGAATGTTTTTAATAAGGGCTATACAAGTGTTCATACTGGGTGGTTTATTTAGTTTAAAATTCTTTCCCCATGTAAGTCAATGGGAAAAAGTGTTTCCGGGCCCAGCAACCTAAAGGAAGTGTAGTACCGCCGTTTGGTCACAACGAATATTCTACTCAGAGTCCGGCGCACTTCCTGGGGGCTTGCGCTGACGGCACTTCTTCTTTTGCTTTGGGTTTACTGGCAGGCCGCAAACAACTTCACGGCGTATACTGCCACCCGGAGTCCCCGGCCGGAAGTCCCCAAAGTTGGGGACTGGCTTCAAGAGAAGCCAGTCTTCTACTGAAGCCTGTGAGTGACATTAGTTATCATATTTATATATGTTTAGTAGGTTGACGAAGTGCGCTCCAAAATATTTATTTATCGTCTTTATTGGTATTTATTGTTTTGATATCATTTATTTAAATGTAGATATAAATGTATAATTTTATTTTTTTATTGGTTTTTCAGTTAAATTATACTTAAAGTTCTGGGTATTCAACTGTTAAAAACATACTGTTGAAATTATTATTTTAATTTGTTTTAAAGTTCAATAAATGGATGTTTTCAAAGTCAATGAATAATCGTATTTAATAATCGTGATATCAATATTGACCAGAAATAATCGTGATTATGATTTTTGCCATAATCGCACAGCCCTACTTTGAATGAAGGATTTTAATTTGTAAAACAGTATTTTCATTCTATAATGTACTCATAGTGTAGCTGTGAACAATCCCAAATACAATTCATTGTTTACATTGCGGCTAGTTATAAACCAGAAGGAAAACCCCCTTTTCATTTTTAACTGTAAGTGGAAAGGGGCTGGGCTACATCGTGAATTGAGCCAACGTAATTGGACAATTTGTTCTGACTGTGTTGTGGTGGCAATTCAGCACTCACAACAGGAAATAACAAAACACAAACAAAGATATAGTTGATTAATTATTATTTCGTTGTACAACAATCAATAATAATGAGGAAACATTACCTTGCACACAAGCAGCCAATAGTGGTAATGCTCCAACGAGTACAACTCTTTCACATCATATATAGCAGCTTTAATGAACGCACATACAATTTTCCTTACATTAGCCAACACACCCACATATGTTCCAGATGTCGAAAGGTCATTATCTCATGACCTCTTTAGGTGTAATTCATACCCTGTCAGGATATGAACCACCTAACTAACAAGACTTAACTGTATTATCCTGAGTAGGGCCTCTTTGGACTTCCGCTCACTCCTAATAATTGCGGAAGAGACGATGGGCCTCTCTTCTCTGGAAACTGTAATTCAATAACATACCTAATTATATTGACTAGGTCCAAGACTGATATAACAGTGTGTTTCCTGTTTCCTGCAGACGTACAGCAGCTGGTGGTGGTTAAAGAAGAGGTTTTCCCTGACCAGCAGGAGTGGAGCACCAGTCTTGGCCAGGAGGACCCAGAGCCCCCCCCACACATTAAGCAGGAACAGGAGGAACTCAGGATCAGTCAGGAGGGAGATCAGCTTCAGGAGCTGGAGGAGGCTGATATCACCAAGTCCACTTTCACTCCTGACCCTGTGAAGAGTGAGGGTGATAAAGAGAAACCTCAGTCCTCACAGCCTCATCAAAGACAAACTGAACACATGGAAACAGAAGCTGATGGAGATGACTGTCGAGGACCAGAACCAGCCAGGAACTCAGATCCAGAGAGCAGTTTACAACCAAAGACTGAGGACGACACTGGAGACTCTTCTGAACCTGACACTGGAGACTCTTCTGAACTTGACACTGAAGACAGTGCTGATTGGAAGGAGACCAGAGAACCTGCATCAGGCTCAAACTCACTGAAAAATAGACATGAATCTGTCAGTGATCCACGACATAGTGCTGAAAATAAACCATTCAGCTGCTCAGTCTGTAAGAAAGCTTTTTCACAGAGTGGAAATTTAAAGGAACACATGAGAATCCACACAGGAGAGAAACCATTTAGCTGCTTAGTTTGTGAGAAAGCTTTTTCACAGAATATACATTTAAAGGAACACATGAGAGTCCACACAGGAGAGAAACCATTTAGCTGCTTAGTTTGTGAGAAAGCTTTTTCACAGAGTGGAGGTTTAAACGAACACATGAGAATCCACACAGGAGAGAAACCCTTTAGCTGCTTAGTTTGTACCAAATCTTTTGCATTGAATGGAAGTTTAAAAAAACACATGCGAATCCACACAGGAGAGAAACCCTTTAGCTGCTTAGTTTGTACCAAATCTTTTTCACAGAGTGGAGGTTTAAAGGAACACATGAGACTCCACACAGGAGAGAAACCCTTTAGCTGCTTAGTTTGTACAAAATATTTTGCATTGAGTGGAAGTTTTAAAAAACACATGCAAATCCACAAGGGAGAGAAAGCACACAGCTGCTCAGTCTGTAAGAAAGCTTTTGCACAGAGGGGAACTTTAAAGGCACACATGAGAATCCACACAGGAGAGGAAATATACAGCTGCAATGTTTGTGATAAAAGATTTAAATGGCGTAGTAGCTTCAAAAGACACAAGTGTGTTGTTCGTCAGTCCTCACAGCTTAAGGGAATTCAAACTGAGGATAACGGAGAGGCAGAGCCTCCAATCAGCAGCTCAGCTGAACACATGGAAATAGAAGCTGATGGAGAGGACAATGAATAAGTCTTGACAGTTCACACATGAGAAAAATCTGACTGACTGGATTACCATTGTTGCACAACATTCATATAAGATTAATGAACTCCATCTTTATCAACATAAGTGGACAATATGTTTAATCTTTTTGTCATACTGATTTTCTGATGTATACCTTAACCACTGACTGTTGATGAACCATTTGATTTTGGATTGAGGGCTTCAAGTTTCCATATAGAGATAAAGGATGATTTGATGTATGTTTTTTTATTTCTAAATGTTTTGTATCATTGCTATCCTGTTAATGAGCCCTGTTTTACATAAATGTACCTGTTATGATTGTTTTTGCCTCTCTGGTCTCCTGATGACCTAATGCCGTTGTAATACATTACTCCCTAAGCCTGATTTCACCCACCTGCAACCGATTCGCTAATAATTACAAATGTTAATTTCTTTGACCCGACTATTTCTTGTTTAATAATCGTTACATCTCCTCAGGACCAAGGTGGACTGACCTTTACAATGGACCATCTAGTCTTAATGCAAACGTTTTGTAAAGTGATGCTAGACCAAAAACGTGTTGTTGGGTTGTGTGCTCTCTGCAGGACGGTGTCTTTACTCAAAGATTGTTTATGAAATGAGAGCTTCACTCTGTTGTTGTCCAAACGACGCCAACAGAGCAATACGTCTTCTTTCCAGCAGATGGCATAAATGTTACATCATCCAGTTCAACTGTCATCCACATTATTCAAAACAGCAGTGTGTACACTCTTAGCCCGGCTTAGTTGACTTTACTAGAAATTTGCGTGGAAACCCGTTGCCTTAGACTACTTAAGTTTTTACACAAGCAATCAGGTTAAGTTGTATACACGTAGAACTTTAAGTAGACTTATCTTAGTTGTATGACATTAATTGTACCATTTTGATTTGGGGATTGTATTTATACATTGTTTTACCAGAATTGTATGGAAGGGAAAACATGAAACAATACATTTAAATATTCAAATGTTTTTATTGACAAAAATAACCTCGTCAACCAGAAGACAAGCAAAGACAGGAATTAGAACCCACAACATTTAACAATATGTGTGTGAAAGGTCAGCGAACAGTGCTGAACATTATGATGTCACTGGTAACAGCTGAACAGCAGTAACAAGTGTCAGTGCATTTCTTTACATTGTAAGCTGGTTCTTCAATGTTTGCAACCTTGGCTTTAGTTCATCTTGGCCCAACGTGAGAAGAACCTTTTGGATGAACTGGAATGTGAGCATCATAGTCTTGGGGTAGTTGGTAGTATGTAAGACCAAACAGAATGAACATCGCTTTTGGCAGGTCTTGGATGTTGTCGGTCACAACTTGTCCCTCAAGGATGATCTTCAGCAAGGCTGGACTGCGATGCAGGGAAGATGAGGGACCAGCACTTTCATGCTCAATGCACTTACTCAGTGTTTGAATTGGAGCATAGTCTCCTGGTGAAATGGTTACGTAAATTTGTGTGTCATCCGCATAGCTATGATAACTTATTTTGTTGTTCTTCATTATCTGAGCCAGTGGTAGCATGTAGACGTTAAAGAGAAGAGGCCCCAAGATTACAAATATTACACACCAGAAAAAACAGAAATATCCATGAAATAAACATACAGTAGGCTATAAACAATTAAAGGGATAATTGGGAAGGCATTGCAAATGTAAATATATTTTAAATAATAAAACAATCCCACCACCACAGGTATCTACAGGAGAAGAGAGAATTCTCTCCACAAAATGTGAATGCCCATGTGGAGAATGGAAATGCAGTCATGCGGCTGCATGAGCCATCTTTGCCATCCACAATTTCAGCTGCACTGACACCCCCTGTCAGTGGAAGAAGCCAGAGGCAGCTAAACGTATGCATTCAGTGGAGGATGTTGCAATGTTGTGGTTGTTAGAGTGTTAGGTTTCCTGTCAGCTCGTCGGTTGGGAAGATATAAAATATTAGTTTCATGGAAGTCAAACCGTCACATATACTGTAAGAGCATTAAGACATACAGTACATAGGCTAAAACAAAACATCTAAAGATATAACCTTGCACTTTGATAAGTCTCGTGAACATTTTCACTATTTTGACATTTTTATAGATCAAAATTGAACTAAAGAAATAAATGGTAGATTAATCCATATTGAAAATAGGTGTCAGCTGCTACACTAATTATAATAGTTATATTTCTTAATTAATTAAGATAAGATATTACTGTATTGATCCCAATTTGGGAAATGTTTGTGTTGCAGCAGCATAACAAGAAAAACAAAATATAAGTTATTATATATACAAAAGTATGTGAGGGATGGAATATTAAATTTAATATAAATGTAAAATGTACATGTGATTTTACGTCCAAGAGAAGCTATGGAGCAGAGAGTTCTCTGCCAGCCAGAGGTGATTTGTTATTAGTTCAATATGTCAAACTGATTTCCCTGACTACAATCTTTAGTTACATGGTGAAACGTTATGCTGCTTGTACTAATTAGACTTATCATATAAGCCACACAGGTTTTAATAGGATGTACTCATTATCTTTACTTGTGTTGCGGTCTTTTCAGCAGCGCCATCTCTAAAACGGCGATACAGTCACTACCCATCATTTACATTTCACCGTGACATGGACAAAAATGTAACGTCAGCTTACCTCATGGCACGAATCCAGACTCTCCTTTGGGAAACATTGGCCGGGAAACGATAGAACAAGCACGTTTCATGCGAAGACCTGTGGCTGCAACCCGGAGCAAAGCAACAAACCATTGCGTAGCTAACTAGTAGCGCTATTTTTAGCTAACGTTAGCTAACGAAACGAACTGCAGAGTCAAATTGGAAAACACTGGTAATTAATTATTCTATCATTTGTAAAACTACGGTGTTAAAAAAGACAATTTCAAAAATACAGATTCTAATGGTCAGATATAGATATACAGACACTAAAGATAGGCAGGTACTTGCTTTCAAGCAGAACACAGGGGAAAACAAACTTAGCGGGAGTGTTTACGTGTTCGGCGTAATGACGTACAACGGCCTCGACAATTTCTGTAGTCCTATTCAGCCACTCGGTAACAACCATCGTTTTTCAGACACGTAAACTCTTCAAAAATCACCAGTGGGGTCACTGCTGATGTATTTAATGTCGTAGAACAAAACGTGATTGATCTCTTAAATTTGTGTCAACCACAGACCTTATTTCGAGCCATTTTCCAAAACCCTATGGAAAAAATGCATTGCTTTTTCAGGAAGGAACCGGAAGTGCTAAAAATGCTAACTTACTTCCGGGTTTTTGGACGCGTCACTGCGGTTCTCTATGCGTGTGTGGAGCCCCTCCCCTCTCTTGCAGAAACGTAACACACTGAGTTATCTCTGCTTAATAGGATTATTGCAATGCACATTTCAGCTAAATAGTGCAAACAACTAATTTGCTTTAGTAATGACACAGTCTTTTTACAAAACATGAACGGCATTATTAATGACAGCTTAACATTTCCTTAACCGTTCAACTTCTGCAGCCGGAGACGGCGGAGACGGACCGCTATGCTACCCACAATTCAGTTCGACGAAAAGCAAGGCAACGTGACGTCCCCCAATTCAAAGTGAATGGGCAGACGCATTTGAAAACCGTTTTTGAAGCTGTCGAAGCTGTAGTGTGGACGGGCCTTTACAGTCTTGAGGCCATGTCCAATATGTTTATGTTGTTTTTGATTAAATCTACTGAAATGAGCACCCAATGACTAAATTATTCTTAATTACTGTCATTACATCATGGGTTTGCATTGCAATATTAGAACGCATAAAACCCAACTTTATTAGTGCGAATGCTGTTTAAAGCATTCCACTGTAGTTCTTTGAATATTTATTCCCCTTAAACATATTTAGTGTGAATGCTGTTTAAAGCATTCCACTATAGTTCTTCAAATCTTTATTCCCATTAAACTTATTATTATTTCAGCCAATACTTTGGCACTCCATAACTTCAGCTTATTTTCAGACACAGAAACCATTCAAATATTAAACTATTCAGCCTTTTCAGGAATCAATGGGAAACCTTAAACTTTTTAAAAATATTTTATACTTTTGGAAATATTCAGCTTTTTAAACTCTTTTTTTAACATTGAAGTCAATGGGAGATGCCTTCAAATCCTCTTTTCCTACACCTTGCGCCAAATGCTACTCCTTCCACATACTTTCAGCTAGGCACTATCTTTTACACTTTTTGAGATATTGAATTTAGTTTGGAGCTTGGTAGAGAGGCCTTTTTCAGATTTTAACATTAGAGTGGATGGAGCAGCTCGTTAAGTCTAGAGTGCTTTGATCTCAAAACAGAGTTCAGCAGTGCTTGAAATTCTCCCCCAAAAATGTTTTAAACTTGCCATAATTCCCAAACCCTACACTCCTCAGACATATTTTTTCATGAAAAACGTAGGAAAACCTGGTTGGAAAATTATAAAAAATTAAGAAAAAATATTAAACGAAATGCCTCTTGAGGGCATGAAGAGACAAAAAATCCAGCTAGCTCCCAATTGATTCCCATGTTAAATTGTTCCGGATCTTTCTTCAGAGCAGAGAGAAGTACACTTCTCTCTGACGAGATGAGACACACTAACTCGATGGTGAATTATCTGTCGCCATGGCAACGGCATTTGATGACACCCCATAATACGCTAAGATGTGTTGATGGCTGCATCGTTACCAAACCTGTGAAGTTTTGGGCCATTTCGAGCATTTTCACTGAAGTTATGAGAAAACCGTGTTTCATTTTGAGCATTGTGTTGCCATCGCAACGGCATTTGAAGAAATCTCAAAACTGTCCCGTAGATGTCTTCACGGCTGGACTGTTAGTACACGTGAAGTTTGAGCACTTTTTGAACATTTTCATAGGAGTTAGGCATTGCATTAGGAGGTTACATTACTCTCTCTCTTCTCTTGATCGCCCTCTCGCTCGCCCTATCTCTCTATGGAACAATCGGCCTATATGGTCGTTTTTTGTAGGAAGACAGGCAGTCAAACACCTGCATTTATAGATGTGTCAGCTAATTGGACTACTTTATTCCTCTCAAACCCTGAGGGGTGTTTAAAGAGGCCACTCCGTTTAAGCCACCCCTTTTTAGAGCTTCTTCCCCCTGCACGCAAAAATTGACTGGCCAGCAGTGCTATAAATTCCTGCAGTGTGGAGCATACTTGCCAACCTTGAGACCTCAGAAATCGGGAGCGTCACCGGAGCTGTATTAGATTAACATTAACATGCTTATTTTAGTTGTAAGTGCTCTGCCTTGCGGCCTGTAGTACCATCCTTGATGGAGCATATGTGTGGGCTGGACCTCACCAGGAAAGGAGTGAGCAGAGTTGTCGATTATTGTTCTGTTTTCTGTGACTATCTTCCTCACCCTCTCAGACTTTCAGTTGCACGCGCTACTAAAGAGACGCGCTACCAGTGAAACCAAACAATGGTGTAGCTGTATTAAAGTCAGAGGAGAAACAGTCCTGAGTAAATCTGATTTTGTCAGAAATCGGGAGAAATATGTCCCCGGGAGGAAATCTCTATTATTACATAGAGTATTGCTCAGATTAATTATTATTTAAACTTCGTATTTTATATTTGATTATTTCGACAATTTTCCTAAAATTTTGGAATTTGCTCAAATGTCTTTATCTCCATGATATTGTTCTCCTTCTCTCTCGGCAGAAATCTCTTCCAGAAACCAAAGCGTCCACATTCATTCCTCTCTATATTCTGAAGCTTTCTACACACACACCGTTCACACACTCATTTATCAACAATTTATTGCAAAAAAATGTGAAGAAATCATCTTTGAATTCAAACATAGCACATACAAAATCATAAAGAAGTCCAATTATAAATAAATCAACAAAAACTAAAGTGTGACTCCCAACCTGAACATGATTTCTGGTATATTAACTTTAATAAATAACAATGTAATAAATATGAAACATACAGGTCAATATCACCTTGCTATTGGTAGATGAACTGTCAACACCCCAAAACATATTCTTAGATAGAAACACCTCATTTGAGTTATTTAGACTTAATTAACACTTATAGTTTCATGTCTTGTTTCATAAGAATAGATCATATTAAGTGTTATTATGGGAGAATTACTATTCTTGTGGTACTGCTGCCTTATTAGGCCCATATTGAGCATATTAAGACTCGTGTACAACAACTTCCTGACTTACAATCAATAAGCACTAATCAGAGGGTCATTGAGGGGAAACTCTCCACTAATGGCTTATTACGTGTAGAATATGGTCATGTAGAATAAGGCATTAATACGTGTTTTATAATGACTAATAAAGAGCCAATATACTGCTAATATGCATGTTAATGAACAACTAGTTGATGTCTGCAGGTTATTTGTTCTACTTTTGTGTAGTTTTGCAGTGAAGTGTAGCATTGAGTGAATGCACTGAGTCCCTGTGTTTACCTGCGCTCCCTGCAGCCACCAGCAGGAGGAGCTGCAGCTCAGGACTCATGGTGCCGGGTCAGAGACAAGACCGGGGGACAATCTGCATCAAAACATGTCATTCAGAATCAGATCCAGATGCATCTCATCGTACATGTTATCACGTCTCTCTCTGAAAGCCTGAGTTCAAGTCTGCACTGCTAACATGTACAATCTTGCCAAGTATAGTTGTCTAATTTCTAGTCAGAATATGTCGTTACACTTGATATAAGACTTAATAACTGAAGTCTTGTTTTTAGACAAGGAATCTTTTTAAGTCAAAGTCTCTTAAAAACATCTTACTTTAGAGGAACATCTCCAGCTAACATCAGGAAACAGAATCTAAGCATTTCTGGCTTTTCTTGTTACAAATTCCCTGATTCTGGTCAAATATAGTTCAAAATAAGTTTTCCCAGCTAAACACAAGATGTCATGTATCTAATTATCCCATCTTCACTTCAAGAAATCTCACCAAGCCATCTTGTTCTTCTTCTATTGGCAGATCTGTTCACTTATTAAAAGAGAAAACACCTTGTTTTTATTATATATTGACTTGTTTTTGGAGCTGCATCTTTTACAGTGTGTCTGCACTTTCTGACATTACTCTGTTCATATTCTGATATTATTTGTGTTGTCGTTTCTGAATATTCTTTTTGTGTGCTATTGGAAATAAACAAACTAATGAAAACTAATCCAAGCAGCACATAGTAAACTAAAAAGGAAATCAGACAGCCAACCATTTGTGGAACTTTTGTCGGTTGAACTATCGATGTGATGGATTTAGTAGAGAGAATAATGGATGCCCTTTCTTGTAATGTAAACAAAAGTGGAAAATAATTTGTATATTCAAACCTAATGTAAATGCTTCTTCCCGTGCTACGCCCTTTTACAATTTGAAAATTGGGTGAGTACTTTTTATATATGTATTATTTGTGTTGGAGGTAACATTACTTTTAATTATTATATATGTCACGGTCTGTCTGTGTTGTGTTTTGTCTGTCTCTGGTTTCCTGTTTTATTTTGAAAAGTGTTCACCCCCTAGCCTCATCCCAATAGCCCTCCTCGACTCCTCTCTTCGGCCCCGTCTCAGGTCGGTTAAATGAAATCCTTGCTTCCCTCACTTGCGTCGTTTCCCTGTGACTAGTCCCTCCCACCAGGGAAGCATGGAGAGATGCAAGGAAATCACGAGAAGCAGGGAAATGATTTTTAAGAGCAATGACACGTCCTTTCCTCTGGAGCGTCACGTGAAGCGACGTCCGTTTGTGATGATGACGCCGCACAGCTGTTCGTCTGACAGCTCTTTTGTTTCCACACACACCCCCGCCTCTGTTCGTACACATTTGGCTTGTTTGAGACGCGTTGCGGCTCGCCTCGAAAGTAGTCGAGAATAGCCGATCGCAGCCGGGGGAGGTCTCAAAAAGCTCGCCTGAAGTCGGACAGCTCCGAGTCGGCTTCTTCTTCTTCTTCTTCTGCTGCTGCTGCTGCTGCTTTGCCTTCTTCTTCTTCTCTCGGTTTTTTGGATTGCAAAAAGCTTTAAGGTGCATACCGCCACCTCCGGAGTCGGCTTGACTCGGTTTGAATTTATAAAGAATGCACACGTGTTTAATCGTTAATGTCAGATATGTACTAAGTAAATACATGTGTTCCTGCTCAAGATTTGATTCAACTTTATTGTTATTGCACAGATTAAAGGTACTGAGACAACGAAATGCAGTTTAGCTTCCAACTAGGAGTGCAACAAGCAGTAAAGTGAAAAGTAATGTACACAATCTACAGAATAAAATATAGAATGAATTGAATGATGAATAAACAGTGAGGGGTATGAATACACTAGATACACACAGCAGCCTGTGAGCAGTATGAACAGTGTGTATGAATATGCTAAGATATATAAAGTATAAAAACGGTAAGCAGTGCAAATATAGTATAACATATATAGATATTCATTTCATGATGATAAACATTGTGGAACAATTACGAAAAATGTGAATGGAAGTGGCGACGTAAAGCTGACACAAAACAACAACAAACTTTTTGCCGAGCCAATTGGAGAGTCTCATCAGCAGCACGTTGTAAAAACCACCAATGAGCGCTCAGCTCGAGATACCAGCGAGTCGTTTCCCATCAAGCATTTCGCCTCCGCAGCCCGCGGAGAGGAACTGCGCCGCCTCGCCGCGCCTCGCTCTCAAGGCTGCGGGCGTCTTTGTCCCGCAAGATTTCAACGTCTCATGTAGGCGAGCCTCCAGAGCAAGTCGGACAAAATGAACCATCATGCAACGCACGAGCAAGACGTTGATCGAAATTGCGCAGGTCTCGCTTGTCTCAAACAAGCCTACTTACTGACACAAACATTTGTATCATCTGTTGTAGACGCAAATACATTAAATAAAATAAGAACTCATTCTCAAAAAAGATAAACGCCATTCTTAAAATGTATAAACGAACAATAGTTTGATTAATATTGATTAGAGTGCACAAAATAAATAAAATAATTGAGAGAAGAAAAAGAGATATGTTATCTATCAAAACCCAGTCAGATTAACATTCATTGGATTGCACACTTTGTCTCTTTGTGTGGATATGTAGCACATTAACATTTTAATAGCACTTAATGACTGACTGAATGGAAATGACAATAAATGAAAATGTAAAACGAAAAAAGCGATCATGAAAATGTTACCAAAAAATGAATAAAATGATTTTTGACCACTTTGTTGTTCAGATATATCACATATTTGTAACTAAATGAAACATGAATTGAAACGAAACACAGTTTAAACTGAGCAGTGAGTCCCGTGAGGTTCATGTATTTTCTTCACTCCGCTGGGAAACTGCTCTCCTGTCAAGAACAAGAAGCATGAGATCAGTGCATGCACTGCATCGTCCAATCAGTGAGCGATACACAGTAAGGGGGCGGGGCGAGTGTCTGAGGATTTCATCGGAGGATGGACTGGTGGTTCCTCGGTTATAGCTCCTCCATTATCGATCCTCGCTCCTCAATCCTTGATCCTCGATCCTCCGGCAGAAATAAGAGCCATGGGACGGTACTCAAGATGGCGCAGACAAATCAACTTCCGGTGAGACCGAGGACCGAGGAGCGAGGAAATTAAAATAGTCGACCTGAGACAGGGCCTTCCCCTCCTCCGGGACTTGACCCGGAAATCGATCAAGACACGCTATTTTGAAGGACGTCCCAATAGCTGAAATGCACACGGAGGAGTCGAGGAGGGGTGAGGGAGGAGGGGTGAGGGAGGAGGGGTGCGGGAGGAGACGAAAGGGAGGATACACGCGAGCAGACTACGCGGAAGTGTTTTCACTACTCGCGTATAAAAGCCCCGCCCCCACCTTCACAGCATATATAAGTGCTCACAGCTCCGTGGGAATTATTATGTGCAATTCATTTCTAAAAGGCTTTCACATTACTATAATTATATTTGTATTTAAATGTAGGCTACATTTTACACCAAAACAGAACACAAAAGCAGGACCAACCATCATACATTGAATTCCTTGACTAACAAGAGAAAGATTCATTCATTTAAATAAATGTTTAACAACCAATGGGCCGGTTCTAAAGAGTTATTCAGTTAAGCCCAATGAGAGGGGATACAGCTGTGCACATGTCATCATTAACGTCGTTTAAGAGTGACGTTTGAGTGAACGAGGAAATCCCAATGAATACCTGAGGACTCCTCTGTCCTCGCGTCTCCTCCTCGTGTCTCTCGCTCACATCTTACGGAGGTGGAGCTAAGATGCAAGGAAGGGACGCGAGTGAGGGAAAGGAGGAGTCGAGGAGGGGTATTGGGATGAGGCTCCTGTCTTGTCTGTTGGTTCCTGTCTCTGTGTTTGCCCTCCTGTGTCTGATTTCCTGATTGTGTTCACCTGGTGCCCGTGTGTTTTCTCCTCCCTCCTCACCTGTCTCTTGTTCTTTGATTAGTCCTGTGTGCATTTAGGTTCGTTTTTTCCTGTTAGCCTTTGTGAGATCCTTGTTTGTCTTGACTGTTTCACGGGGAAGAATTCTTTTCGTGTCTATTTAGCCTTGAAATAAAGGTTTTTTCTGTTTAAATCTGAATTTGGGTCCAGCCTGCTTCACTCTACCCTGACAATATATTTCCTTTAATATCTTTATCCCTCGCAGACCACAAACCAGCAGCTCTACACAGTTCCAACAACTGGAAACACCAGGCAACCACATCGGTCTGAGTCATATCAAACGTTTGCACAAAGACTTGTTCAGCATTTAATTTGTGTTTAATGCAAATAGAGTTGGACTGAGGGACTCCATTATAGCACAGACAGGAAACCCTTCCCTCTCTGTGTGATTATTTCATCTTCTCTCCTTTTGTTCCCCTCTTTAAAACAGTCCTCTTCACACACACACACACACACACACACACACACACACACACACACACACACACACACACACACACACACACACACACACACACACACACACACACACACACACAGTACATGGTGTGTCGTGTTCCTCTGTTTTGCCCTAAAGAGGTCATTTTGGACGGCCTCGTCTCAGCCGTCTCTTTCAAGACTGCAGCACAACTCATGAAAGCATTCAATGCAGTAACTCATGGAATATAAGAGGTTTTCTCATTGGCTTTAAACATGTACATAGATTTGGAGTAACAGAGTGACAGCATGGACTGATCCCCCCCATCACTTCCTGGTGACAGCTGAGATCTGACAGAGAGATAGCAACATGCTAACTGTGCTCTCTGATGTCTCAATCCCTCCCTCAGTAAACACACACTGTTCACAGGACTCTGACACGTTCATACAATCATCATATAGGCTTCAACATGTCATGCTATATACAGGTGAAGAATACCAGTTAAATATGCTGCATCATTCTATATGTACACGCTTTGCACATATGTATCTACAGTGGGGGGGTGCTGTACCTTCTAGAGCCCCCTGAGAGTGTTCCTGGTTCTCTGAGTTCACTTTAACCCTTGGATGGCGTTCATATCGTTGTTATTCAGCCGGTGTTCGGGGGTCTGGAGTCCCGCTGAGCTACTGGGTTTGTAAATGAACACAACCAAACAATTGGAAGTAAACATACTCAACAGATGTTCCCTTTATCCCAACTACAAGCCGTACAGACAGCATGTAAGGTTCATGTTGGCCCTTTACCTTTGTTGGATCACAGTTATAAATAAAGACCATATTTGTTTTTATTTTAAAATGCAATTGAACAAAAACATTTTTTTATTAAATCACGATATGACAAATGTAGAAATAAAGGGTTTTTCTTAAGTCTTTTTTTAGAGCATTTCCAACATTGATGTGAGTCTACACAACACTTCAGCCCCGTTAACACCAGTGGGGAACCGTGTCTATCACAACTGGACCTTCTGTAGACACACACCCACCGCCACCGCCCCCCCCCCCCCCTGTGTGTGTGTGTCGGGGGGTGTGTGTGGGGGGTCCGGGTTGTGTGTGGGGGGTGTTTAGGTGTGTGTGTGTGTGTGTGTGTGTGTGTGTGTGTGTGTGTGTGTGTGTGTGGGGTGTGTGTTTGGGGGGTGTGTGTGTGTGTGTGTTTGTGTGTGTGTGTGTGTGTGTGTGTGTGTGTGTGTGTGTGTGTGTGTGTGTGTGTGCGTGCGTGTGTGTGTGTGGGGTGTGTGTTTGGGTTGTGTGTGTGTGTGTGTGTGTGTGTGTTTGTGTGTGGGGTGTGTGTGTTTGTGTGCGTGTGTGCATGTGTGCGTGTGCGTGTGTGTGTGTGTGCTTGGGGTGTGTGTGTGTGTGTGTGCGTGCGTGCGTGCGTGTGTGTGTGAGGTGTGTGTTTGGAGTGTGTGTGTGTGTGCGTGTGTGTGTGTGGGGTGTGTGTGTGGGTTGTGTGTGTGTGTGTGTGTGTGTGTGTGTGTGGGGTGTGTGTTTGTGTGCGTGTGTGCGTGCGCGTGCGTGTGCACGTGTGTTTGTGTGTGTGTGTGCTTGGGGTGTGTGTGTGTGTGTGTGTGTGTGTGGGGTGTGTGTTTGGGGGGTGTGTGTGTGTGTGTGTGTGTGCGTGTGTGTGTGTGGGGTGTGTGTTTGGGTTGTGTGTGTGTGTGTGTGTGTGTGTGTGTGTGTGTGTGTGTGTGTGTGTGTGTGTGTGTGTGTGGAGTGTGTGTGTTTGTGTGCGTGTGTGCGTGCGTGTGTGTGTGTGTGTGTGTGTTTGTGTGTGTGTGTGTGCTTGGGGTGTGTGTGTGTGTGTGTGTGTTTGGGGTGTGTGTGTGTGTGTGTGTGTGTGTGTGTGTGTGTGTGTGTGTTTGGGGTGTGTGTTTGGGTTGTGTGTGTGTGTGTGTGTGTGTGTGTGTGTGTGTGTGTGTGTGTGTGTGTGTGTGTGTGGAGTGTGTGTGTTTGTGTGCGTGCGTGCGTGCGTGCGTGCGTGTGTGTGTGGGGTGTGTGTGTGTGTGTGTGTGCGTGTGTGTGTGGGTTGTGTGTGTGTGTGTGTGTGTGTGTGTGTGTGTGTGTGTGTGTGTGTGTGTGTGTGTGTGTGTGTGTGTGTGGAGTGTGTGTGTGTGTGTGCGTGCGTGCGTGCGTGTGTGTGTGTGTGTGGTCATTGAAAACCTTCTCCACAGAAAATGAGCCGGGCCAATGAGTGTGAGTTTCTAAAGTTCATACAGATATCTTCTTATTTTATTTGTTTTATTCTGTTCTCCTGATAGCTTTGTGAAGCACCTTGAGATTACGTTGTTTTTAAAGTGCTAAATAAATGAAATGTATTATTATTATAAATATTATTATAAAGTACCTGAAGGCATCCTCAGACCTGAACGCCTCACAAGTTGTTGCTCACACTGACAGCTTCAATCTGATAGGGCGCCCTGGTCGTCATGGAGACAGGAAACGGTTTCTGTAATCTGTGATCCATCAGCGTCTTCATGATCACTTCCTCAGAAAGGCAGTTCAGGGAAGTGAGCGACACTTGAATCTATATTTGAATATATGTGTCTCTTGATGCTCTTAAAGCACTTTGAACGGCCTCGTGTTGAAAGATGCTTTATCAATAACCTTTCTTTGCCTTTCCTTTAATGGAGCGTTTGAACAAAGGCAGGGACAGAGAATCAAGACGTCCTCAGAGAGAGTCTGTCTCCTCCTATAGACCTCACACTGATGAACACAGAGAGCGACTGGACGGCAGCACGACCCGCTGTTCACACTGAGATCATGGCCTAAAGAAACACCTGATCACGTGACTCACTGTAGAGGCCTTCACACAGCGGGGGGGTTTGTCTGAAACAAGGGGGGTTCCTGAGAGTCCACACCTCAAATCAAGCTAACCATCATGTTGAGTCTTTATCATCAATGAGGATTACAGAACCTCTCCATAGTCAGAACCAAGCTGGTTCCACCTGAACCTGTTCCTCCCCGGACTCTGGTCCTCTGCTCTGCGACTCTGATCTCTGAAGAGTCCTTCTTCTATTTTTCTACACACTTTGTTTTTTGCAGCTGCCTTTGTTCAGTCGGGCTTTTAGTTCTTTAGTTGCTTGATTAAAAATGTTAAGCAGCCAACCCCAAAGTTAGTCATTCTGTATGTGTGTGAAAGAGTTTGTTATTTGAAATTGGTCTCCTACTGAACTGTTTCAAACACGTCATGTGGTATTAATGTGATCTTATCAAAGTTAAAGAGAAATATAAAAAAAACATTTCACACACACACACACACACACACACACACACACACACACACACACACACACACACACACACACACACACACACACACACACAAACACACACACCACCTAAGATAAGGACATGCAGCGTATTGCACAACACCTCTCATCACATCATGGAGCTATTGCACACCCCCCCCCCCCCCCCCCCCCAGTCATATCAATCAATGCTAACTTGGAAAGCCACAATATTGATATTTTAACTCAATAACATCAGGATACATTATTGTGGCACATCAGTGAAGCCTTACATATAAATATATAAGGTGGCAGACATCATTTAATGAATTTTAACTGAACAATAACTGAATGAGTGTGTCTCACTCTTAGACCAGCAGGGGTACCAAATCTATGCAGACTGCTGCAATAAGTACATTAATTAACTGTCTCATCGATGTTTGTCTGAATGAATATGATAATATTAAAGAGCCTGTGACACGAGTTTCCCCCATCATCCAAACCCATCAATTTGAGTAAATATTGTCTGCTTGAAAACCGTTACTGAACTGATTTTGGATATTTGTACTTTGATAACCATTAATCTGCCCTTCAATGTTGACCATTTTCTGGATCTTCTCGGGGATTCTTCAAGTCCCGCCAAATTATGTGTGAA